>NC_056737.1:1673944475-1674006975 GCF_019279795.1 Protopterus annectens
GAGAAGAATGTGCGAATAACCCTAAGGAATTTGATGGGTAGCTAAGGACAGGAACAGTACCTGTGAAAAGAGAGATGATTTTTGTGTGAATTGGAGAGATGGTTTTGAATAAATCAGATTTCTTTCCTTAGTAGTGGCCAGGGGTATGGTGCAAATATATAGATGCAGTTGTACATTTCTTTAAATTTCTGCAGGTCATATCTTTTTTCAGTATGAGCGTGAAGCAGAAGAATCCCAGCAAGACTGAAAGTCATAGACATCTTCTGGTCCTTCAGCTGATCATGTAATCGAACCCTGAGGCATCTTTGATAATTTGGCAGGTTGTAGAGCTCTGTGCCACTTAAGGGCTTAAAGGATTCACTTACTGTATGCTCTGGGCAGTAGCTACGTGACCTAAAGAGCTGGAGTAAAAGATCTGCGTATTTATTTTTTTATGTATTCAATACTAGATGAATGTGTACTGATCTTTTCTGTAATATTTTTATGCACAACCCAATTAATTTGTTATGATAAGGAGACTTGGCTAGTGTTTATTTCTGCAGAAGTAGATCTTAGAGAGATTGCAGGTAATCTTGGCCTCAGTGTCCATTTTGGCTTCTGCCCAGAATGCTAACTTATTAGCAGAAATGAGTGATAGTACAAATTTACCTTTAGTAATGGGATAATCTTTTCCTCTGTAAGAGCACAGACAGACTACATTGGAGGCCACAAAATCAGCATTATGTACTAACTTTATTAGCATTTATTGTTCCTTTCATTCGCTGTTCTTTTGAATGGTTGAGAAGAAACAGTGATGATTGGACCATGGTATACTAACTAGACGTCTCTACAGACTTGTGATTGTTGTTTGCTTAAAATTGTCGGCTCACTCTGTGTGCAAAAAAATTTTTTTGTCTTTTTTTGTATGTTTCCCTTACAACTTATGACATGTAAAATCTCAGGGGCGTTTTCTCAAGAAAAACACATTGACTTTTTTCAGGGATTGATATAAGGTAAATTAATTGAAATTGTTTGCCATATTGGTTATTTCTATAACACTGCTGATACCAGGGTTTGGGTTTACTTTGGTCTTTTTGTATAATATATGGCATTTGATATATTTATTTTTAGTAGTTACATTTTTTTTTTATTATTTATTTTATTTTACATTTGTTAACTGGGGTGGGGGGTCTGACTGAACCAAAGGCCCTTTTTCAGCAGAGGCTCGGGGAGAAAAGCTCCACACAGAAAGATAATTATAGAATACATTTAGGTGTTTAAACAGCAATACAATACCTACAGATTTGTAATAGACCTCTGTTTACAGTGGTAAGAAAACAACACAATACAGGGAATGAAAAACACTCATTAATAATAAGAATAATTAATTCTGTGGTATCCAGTCAAGGTTTGAAATACAATCCTCTATTTACATAGTACATTAGATTATTTTTTGCAGTATTGGAAGATAGCATATTAGAGGAATGTAAACATTTACTAATAATGTTTCATAGTGTCATGGTAACCACTTGTACTTAGAACAGTGGTAGTACAAATGTCTTGGTTTCATAGTAGGAAATATTTAAGTCGATGGGGTCAGTATATGTTAGTGAGAGTGAGGATTTAGTAAATTAAGATAGGCATAGTGTATATGTGCATTGTCTGATTGCTATAGCCTGGGAAGCAGTCATAGCACAGCCAGCTTGGCTTCAGATGATGCCTGATGAGGTTTTTAAGGAGGTTTTAGAGGATGTGTTTTGTATGCTAATGGGGAGGGTGTTCCATTGTTTTGCCACTGTACTACTGTATAGTGAGTCACCATAGCTGTTATTGCTTTTGGTGACTTCTAGTAATAGTTTGCTTGATGGTTGAAGAGGACTTGTAGCTGAGTGCTGTTGCACTAGGTTATTGAGGGCAGGACACTTATTGGGAAAGTAATATAAAGAGTGGCAAAGGCAGAGCTGAGTATAAGTTAGTAGGTTGGGGTAGTTCAAGCCAGTGGAGCTGTTGCAGAGCAGTACAGTGGTGGGATCTGTGTGGGAATTTGCAGCAAAGTGGGCAATTCTGTTGTAGCAGGCCTACATCTTGCTTAGGTCAGTTTTTTTGAGATCAATTAGAATGGGGGATGCATAGAGTAGGGTGGATAGAAGTTGGGAGGGAGCAAAGGCAGATCTTGTATTGTTGGTAAAAAATGGTTTAAAGTAGTAGAATGACTTCAGTTTGGCATGTCCTTTCTTATAGTTAAGTTCAGATGGGTATCAAATTTTAGGTGATAGTCTATGGTTGTACCTAGTAGCTTAGCATGTGCTACTGGTGTGATTGGAATAGAGTTTGTAGAGTAGATATTGAGTTGACTGCTACTGGAGTTTTTGTTAGAGCTGGTTATAATCATTAACTGTGTTTTCTTAGGATTGAGGATAAGTTGGGCTTTGGTAAGATAATTTTCTACTTCAGAGAATGCTAATTGAGTTCTTTGTTGGAGGGTGAAAATACTCTGTGCAGCACAGATTAAGGTAGTATCGTCTGCGTATTGAATGATAGATGCATGCTTTGCGGAGGTATGGAGGTTGTTTGTGAAAATTGTGAAGAGTAGTGGCCCTAAGATAGACCCCTGTGGGACTCCTGTAGTTATGGGTCACAGAGGTGAGAGAGAACTTTCCCATTTCACAGCCTGGTACCTGTCAGTTAAGTAGTTATGAAACCAGGTTAGTGTTGACTTTGATAGGTTATATTGGTTTAGTTTATTTAGTAGGATGTGGTGAGATAATGTGTCAAATGCTTTGGACATATCCAAGAAGAGAGTTGACACCTGTAGGCCTTTATTTTTGAGTTTATTTGTTGTGTTAGTGAAGCAGAGGAGGGCTGTGGTGGTGCTATGGGCTGGTCTGAAACCATGTTGAGTGGGGGACAGGACATTATTGTCTAGGAGGTATTTTAGTACTTGGGTGTGAATGCATTTTATTAATATTTTGGCCGGGGGGAGAGTATTGCAATGGGTCTGTAGTTATTAACGTATAACATATATGTATAAGTTGCTTGCTTTTGATATGTGGTGGGAGACTAATTGGGCAGGTGTTGGGTAGTGAGGGGGGTACAAACTAAAATGGTAAGTTGGATAGCTTGGCTTTCCAGTAACCTCCATCCCCTATTGGTCATGCATATTTTTCTTAATACTTTGCTTTGAATTAAGGTAGTTTTTATGTCCTCCTTGGAAGTCATTATTATTGTAACGTGCATATAGGTTCATAGGTAGGTACTAGGCTATTGGCCCAAGGGCCTAAGTAAGCCTAGCCAATAAGGTTCCCTGGCTTATGCCACCAAAGAAAGTTATTTTCCTGTGCCCGTGTCGAGCAGAGCCACAGAAGTGATCCCCGGGGTGTATTTCCGATTTCCCATCCACTCATTAAGATTTTTCTTGAAGAGTGCTAATGATGAACTTTGCTTGACATAGATGGGTAGCTTGTTCCAGAGTATGGGAAGTCTCTGGGACAGGAATCTGTCCCTCCAGCATGTCCTGTTTATTGTGGTGACAAGGTTTGGGTCCTTAGAGCATGTAGCTTGGAGGGATTGGGATTTTTTTAGGTGTAGCATGTCCAACAGCTCTGGGTTTGACATAGCTTTATATGTTAGGCAGAGATCACTTCGGAGTAGGCTATATGCTACTGAGTAAAGCTGGAGTTTTTTGAGATGGTCAGTGTAGGGCATCTGTTTGAGGCCAGTAATCCTCTTTGTGAGGTACTTCTGTGGCCTTTCCAGCTGCTGCAAATGTCTTGTGAGATACATTCCAAAAGGGGCATTGTACTCTATAATGGGTCTAATGAGTGTTGAGCAGAGGGGAACAAAGACCTCTTGTTTACTGGATGAGAACCTTTTTGTGATGAGGTGTGCCACATAGAAAGATTTTGTGACTACTGTGGCGATGTGATTATCAAAGGGGAGACTACTGTCCACCCAGGTCCCAAGGTCTCTTATCACACATTCGGCATTAAGTAGACTGCCGCCTATGTGGTAGTTCATGGGTACAGAATTTTTACCAAAGGGGATGACAGTGCACTTTTTGGCATTGAGCTTGAGGCCGTGGCTCTGACACCAGGCATCTCTCTCAGTGAGGCCCTTTTGTAGGATGTCCATATCATTTGGGGACTCGACTGTGGCTCCTAGTTTGCAGTCATCTGCGAACTTCATTAGCCAGAGGCCTTCTGTGTTAGCCTGTACTTCAGAGAAGTAGATACTAAACAGGAGAAGTCCCAGGACTGAACCCTGTGGTACTCCACTTGTCACTGGTTTGAAGTCAGATTTGGAGTCTGCAACTTTTACAGTGTGGGTTCTGTCAGTGAGCCATTTGGCAAACCATCTTGTGACATAGGGATTTATACCTAGTTTAGTGAGTTTAGTTATAATTCCAGAGTGGGGGATGGTGTCAAAAGCCTTGGTGAGGTCAAAATAGGCTGTGTGAACCACCTTACTGTCGTCTATAGCTTTGGTGACTACCTCAAAGAAGTTGATCAGGTTCAGGAGGCATGATCTGCCTTTTACAAACCTGAACTGAGTGCAGTCCAGAGTTTGGAGGTTAACAATGTCTTTGTTTGAGTTCCATGATGATATGTTCCATGGCCTTGCAGACCAGGCTCGTCAGGCTTATAGGGCGATAGTTCCTGGCATCAGTGGTGGCTCCCCCTTTGTGGAGTGGGATAACTGTTGCTGTGCGCCATTCAGTGGGCACAAAGCCTGACGTGAGGCTATGATTAAACGTGGTGCTCAGGTGGGGAGCCAATTTGTTCTGAAGTTCGTGTAAAACACAGCCTGTCCGGTCCCATGGATTCTGTGTTTTTGGCTTTAGAGAGTGCAACTTTTACCTGCGTAGTTGTGATTACATGGACTCTGCATTCTTCCTTTATAGATATGGGCCCTTTAGGGGGTGAGAGGGGGGTAAAGTTAGCACTGATCCTATCTGCCAGGATGTTGGCAATATCAGTTGCGTCTGTATATTTAGTGCCATTGTGCTGTAACTCAGAGCAGATCTGGGTTTTGCCATTGAGATTCTTGACATAGCTATAGAATGCTTTGTGGTTGCCCTTAGATTCAGTGGTGATTTTGTTTTCATAGCTAGCTTTGGAGGATCTTATAAGGGATCTCAGCTTCTTACTGAGGCTAACCAGGGAGCTCCTCCACTCATGGGATTTTACACTCTTTTGCAACAGTTTATTCCTTCTATAATAATAAAACTCAGAACAGCCAACAGTCCTTGGAGTAAAAGCTCCGTAGTAAAAATAAAGTCCAATAAATGAAAATAGCAAATCCTACTACGGAGCTACCACAGTACACGTTTCTCAAGGCAGAAATCTACAGCATATAATAATGTCCAATAACGAAGAATAGAACTGCAAACGAATAAAATAAATAAAAGAACTCACGTTTATTAATATAATGGAGGTAAGCGCTTTCACTTAGGAGCTTCTTCAGACCTTATAACAATAGTAAAATCACAGATGGTACATATACACAACAAAACAAGCAGACGATTAAAACTATTCAGATGTTCTTAAAGAAATACAACTGTGATGCACCTATAAATATTCTAGATAAATAACAAAAAACATAAAAATGACAACTAAGAAATAATAATAGAATAATAATAAAGACATATAAAGATAATGAGAAAAAAATATGTAATGCATGGCTCATACTAAAAACACCCATCCTATGCTAAAAACCAAACTCATTTATGCAATCTCCTTCTTTTCAAAATGGGCTTAATAGACACCCTCTCATTTAAGCCCCTTCCCCTATCTGCTTTCAGAGTAATAATCCAACAGGTTTCCCTGTATTCAGTGTATGTCCTCACATCACCTTCCCTTATACTTATTCCTATTGCCTCAATAACCCTAAATCTGAAAATATGGTGTGGCCCTTGGTCACTAACATGTTTCGAAAGTGCATTATTAGGGGAATGTTTTCTTATATTATACAAATGTTCCCTAATTCTATCATGTAATATTCTATTAGTTTTTCCTACATAGAACGCCCCACAGGACTCACACTCTGCTAAATAGACCACATGTGGAGTCATACAATTATGAATGCCTCTAAACAAAAAATTCCTACTTAAATCTGGATGGCAAAATTCCTCTGCAGTATTGATATAACTGCAGAAGTTACAAGATCCACATGGTTCAGTATGGCCAAAGTCCACCTTTTCCATACGATTGGTACACAAACGTCTTCTCAAGTTCTTATGGTTTTTAAACCTAAACCTAGGGACATCACCAGCTATATTCCCAATATCATCATCAACTAATAGGATGGGCCAATATTGTTGAAAAAGCTTGGTGACATACCCGGTATCACTAGAATAATGTAAAGGAATCTTTGTAACCTTCATTTTTCTATCATTCACTATATTATCAGACCAACCATATGGACCATAATATGGTTTCACCTTGGTCTCCCTCAGAGGGGCCAGGTCTTCCCATTGTTTCTCCAAATCTGAAATAGTATACCCTCTATCTAATAAATTCTTCTCAATAGTGACCAACTCAGAACGAAAACCAATCTCTGAGGGATTCATCCTAGAGGCTCTTATACTTTGTCCTCTGACAAGGTTTCTAAAAACATAGCCTGGATGCATACTCGTCCTGAACAGAAACGCGTTCCTATAACAACCTTTACGGAACACACCTGTATTGATTATACCAGAACTTAACTTCCATGGCCATGTGTTTTTGTGGCCTCGCACTGGACATTCTATTGACAATGTTTTGCAGACTCCTAAGAGAGATGTTATGAAAATAATGTTTTTAATGAAGCTACCCCTGTTTCAGGGGAAGCATGTGAGGATGTTAATAATACTAATAATTTGCATGTAGCTCAGGGTCCTGATAGTGATGACCCTCGAGCATCAATGAGAAAAAGGTTTATTGGTAATAAGGGTAGTATTGACTCTAACCCTATAGATACAACTGACACTGTTACATGTGCTGCTAATGTGAATGATGCTTCTAGTAATGATGAAGAACGGATGGGAGAATTAGGAGGACAGGGTCTGTTACCATATGGTAACTCTATTATGCCTGAGAGGAATGGTTGTAACTGGAAGGGCTTGAACAGCAGTTTATATCCACATGTGGTTGTTAAACCCTCAGGTATTAGACACAGTTCTGGAGAGAGTGAATGTGTAGTTAGACCTAAGGCCAATGCCAAGCATGTTAATATGGTTGTGTCCTCAGTATGTGACCAGAATGGAGTTGATGGTCAACTCCCTTTTCCGCTACCTGTCCGAGTGGACAGGGGAGGGGGGAGAGGCAGGTCCAACAGCAGGAACAGGCACAAAAGAAAACTGTCAGGGGAATCATTTTCAAATCAAACCATCAAGAAGATGTGGGGCAAGATACAAGCTCACTAATTTATAATATTTCTAACCATTCTCTGACTACAGAAGAACAATGTATTACATAAAGGTTTAAATTGTATTCCTACTCGTCCGAGCAGTCTGGCAGATACTGTATTAGACCTGAAGATTTTTTGTAGGGATGTTATGTTACGTCTCATTTTTGGTAATAATGTTGGTAGTGGAGAAGGAGATACTAGTCAAGATATATATCTGAGGAGACCCAGTAGTTATACACCTCCTAATCATCCATTAGTTGAAGCTTATTGTAAGTTGACAGAAGATGAGATTTTTCATTTTTATGAGAAGAGGACATCTACTCTGAATAAAACCCTGAGACAAAATCTGACAATTAAAGAAAGGAGAGCCTTACAAACCCTGCAAAGTAATGACCTTTTAGTTATACGACCTGCAGATAAAGGGGGCAGGATTGTAGTTATGGATAGAAGGCATTATGAACAAACTATGCATAATATGTTAGAAGATGTATTATTTTATAATAAAATTTCTACTGCAGATGTACATAGGATTATCAATACTGTTCGTAATGACATCATTGATATCGATAGAGCGGCCCTTGTTTCCGAAGAAGTATTTAGGTTTTTGAATGTTGACAGTCCACTAGTCCGCATTATTCAGCGCCTCTGTAAGATACATAAACATCCTATTGACCCTCCTATGAGGCCTATAGTTGCAGGAAGAGGCTGGGTCACTGGGTCACTGAGCCCCTTTCTTTATATACAGAGAAGCATTAACACCCTGTAATTAATTTGAATATAACTGTCTTGAAAGATACTAAGCAGTTTTTGGTGGATTTATATGAGTGTCTCAAGGATGTAGGGGATACTTGTGAGATAGCTTTTGTTACAATGGATGTACAATCTCTGTTCACCATGATACCCAATGAATTGGGTATACAATCTATTAAGACATATTTGAGTCTATATAGTGAATATTCAGATTTACAAGTTGACTTGATTTGTTTTCTTTTGGAAACAGTGCTTAGCAATAATGTCTTTATATTTGGTAATGATATCTACCTACAGAGACATGGCGTAGCTATGGGCACTTCCTATAGCTACGCCAACATGTTTTTGGCTCAGTGGGAAGAAGACAAGCTGTTTCCACAGTTAGATTTCAAGAAATATGTATTATTTTATAGGCGTTTTGTAGATTATTTGTTTATTTTATGGCGAGGTTCCCAACAGGCATTTTTGAGGTTTTTTTGAGCTTGTTAATAATCTTACAGATTGTTTGAAGTTTACGTATCAGTTTTCTAATGATTTTATAGAGTATTTGGACGTTTATGTTGAGAAGTTAAGTTCTGTTATAATCAATACAGGCGTTTCTGTTCAGGACGAGTATGCATCCAGGCTATGTTTTTAGAAACCTTGTCAGAGGACAAGGTATAAGAGCCTCTAGGATGAATCCCTCAGAGATTGGTTTTCGTTCTGAGTTGGTCAATATTGAGAAGAATTTATTAGATAGAGGGTATACTATTTCAGATTTGGAGAAACAATGGGAAGACCTGGCCGCTCTGAGGGAGACCAAGGCGAAACCATATTATGGTCCATATGGTTGGTCTGATAATATAGTGAATGATAGAAAAATGAAGGTTACAAAGATTCCTTTACATTATTCTAGTGACACCGGGTATGTCACCAAGCTTTTTCAACAATATTGGCCCATCCTATTAGTTGATGATGATATTTGGAATATAGTTGGTGATGTCCCTAGGTTTAGGTTTAAAAACCATAAGAACTTGAGAAGACTTTTGTGTACCAATCATATGGAAAAGGTGGACTTTGGCTATACTGAACCATGTGGATCTTGTAACTTCTGCAGTTATATCAATACTGCAGAGGAATTTTGCCATCCAGATTTAAGTAGGAATTTTTTGTTTAGAGGCATTCATAACTGTATGACTCCACATGTGGTCTATTTAGCAGAGTGCGAGTCCTGTGAGGCGTTCTATGTAGGAAAAACTAATAGAATATTACGTGATAGAATTAGGGAACATTTGTATAATATAAGAAAACATTCCCCTAATAATGCACTTGTGAAACATGTTAGTGACCAAGGGCCACACCATATTTTCAGATTTAGGGTTATTGAGGCAATAGGAATGAGTATAAGGGAAGGTGATGTGAGGACATACACTGAATACAGGGAAACCTGTTGGATTATTACTCTGAAAGCAGATAGGGGAAGGGGCTTAAATGAGAGGGTGTCTATTAAGCCCGTTTTGAAAAGAAGGAGACTGCATAAATGAGTTTGGTTTTTAGCATAGGATGGGTGTTTTTAGTATGAGCCATGCATTCCATATTTTTTCTCATTATTCTTTATATGTCTTTATTATTATTCTATTATTATTTCTTAGTTGTCATTTTTATGTTTTTTGTTTGTGTCATTTATCTAGAATATTTATAGGTGCATCACAGTTGTATTTCTTTAAGAACATCTGATTAGTTGATTAGTTTTAATCGTCTGCTTGTTTTGTTGTGTATATGTACCATCTGTGATTTTACTATTGTTATAAGGTCTGAAGAAGCTCCTAAGTGAAAGCGCTTACCTCCATTATATTAATAAACGTGAGTTCTTTTATTTATTTTATTCGTTTGCAGTTCTGTTCTTCGTTATTGGACATTATTATATGCTGTAGATTTCTGCCTTGAGAAACGTGTACTGTGGTAGCTCCATAGTAGGATTTGCTATTTTCAGTTTATTCCTTCTGTTGTAGAGTTTTTGTGGCAGGGGACCACCAGATTGGCTTCCTTTTTTTGGGGGGATAGCGTCTTGGTTCTGTTTGGAATAGCACGATCCATGCAGTCGTGTAAGTGCTTATAGAGTGCATTTATGTAGGTTTCAGCAGTCGTAACTGTATTGTCCATCTGCATGGGTGTCATGAAGTTCACCACTTCTGTCTTAAGAAGCATGAAGTTGGCTTTGGAGAAATTTTTTACCAGGGTTTCCTTAATGAGGGGTGGGGGCAGGATGTAGATATCTAGCGTGATTATTTTATTTTTATCTGTGACTGCATAACTGTCTTGAGGTTTTCTGACAGATGTTTTTCCAATTGGCTCAGTATCTGCATATACTAGTTGTTGGTTCAAGACATTTTCCTGCATATACAGTAGCTATTTGCTCAGTTTGTTTTTTTTATTTTTTTTTTGTAATATTTCTAATATATCTTTACCATCTCAAAGTGCTTACTCCTCTCTCTACTCTTTTTTTTCTAGACCTAACATCACTCTTACGTATTCAACTGCGGTACCACCTTTATCATTCTTATAAGAAAAGCGCAGTCCGGGTCTGAACTCTCTGCAAACAGCTAAAGTTAACTTTGAGTATGTGTCTACTTGTTTGAGCCAATATTCATTTTCCCCTGGAGAGCACTCTGCTTTGGCTTGTAAGCAGCCACCCCCCCCCCCCCCCCCACACACACACACACACTCACTCATCTTCCACTTTCTCTCTTATTCCCTTCTATTAGCAAATAGTATCCATAACTGATCAATACTGTGTGTTTGTTAATTTACACTAAGACCACAGTAGCCTACTGATACAAGGTTATCCTGTTTTTCCACCTGAGTAATGGTTAAGAAATGACTTACAGTTTCAGAGCAGTCCTTGGTCAATTGTGATTGTTTCTTAAACACAAACTTGTCTTTGCTTTGGCTCATTAGCAGCTGTACAAAGAACTGCCTGCTCACACCCTTGTTCTCCCTTCCCTGTTTATTACCTTAAGATAATCCCAACTTTAATAAATATTACCTGTGGCAGGCACCATTTTTACAACTACAACCACCCTTGTCACTATCATATGTTCATTTATCAGTTAACTCTGTTACCTGATTGTTTCCAGCCCTTTCATAAGAGCAACTAACAGGGTCTCTACCCGCTGTGCTCCTTACCCTGCCCCCTATTCCCTCCCACCTTTATTACACTCACAAACCTCTTCCATCTTTCCAGTAGCCAACCACAGCGCTAACCCAACACTACCTCCTCCATTTTCCCACTACTATCACACCTCCTAAACTAACATGTACAAGCATACCTTACCTATGCTCACTGCATGCACTCTCCTTGCATATCTTACATCCTACCAAAGCTCCATCATTCCCCCACTCAACCACTACCACTGTACTACTACTCACACCACCACTCATGTCTCACCCTCACTCAGCTCCCCTCCCACCAACTCAAGAAACATCCCTATGCACCCCCCACATATTCTACCAACTGTATTACTCAAACATAAAGCATCCCTACAACTTAACATAGTAACCCTCCCACCATACCTATTACCCAAAGAGCACAATCATAAAGTTTCCCTTATAAACAAACACATTCAAAAACTGAGAAAACTAATAACCTCATGCATATCTAAACTAGCCCTAAGTGGAGATATCCACCCCAACCCTGGCCCTACCATCTCCAACCCCAATCCTCATGATCAGACTAGAAACCACAACATTTACCATATTACAGCCAGTAGAAAGCCAAGTGACTTCCTTCTACCAAGCCTAAATATTAGAAGTATATCCAACAAAGTCCATGAACTCCATGCCACCATAGACTTGTACTCCCCAGATATAGTCATCCTGACAGAAACCTGGCTAAAACCTCACATTACCAGTGTGCAAATACTCCCTAAAGGTTATGGCATACTAAGAGAAGACCGGCTAAACAAGAAAGGAGGCGGTGTAGCTACAATATTTAAACAGCATCTAAACATCCAGATCTTAAAATCATCAGCTCCACAAATAGGCAATGAAGAAATAATATTTACCAACCTCAAAGTACTCAATGTAAACCAAAAAAAAACATCAACATAACTGGATGCTACTTCCCACCTGGCCAAAACATCTCTCCAGTAGAAAACCTCCTCAGCTGGTCTACCCACCATCTCCCCCAAGAAACTATCATTTTAGGTGATTTCAGTATTGACTGGCAATCCTGTTCTGGCAACCATCCAACCCATCATGTAAACCTTCATGGCTTCACCCAACTAGTCCAGTCGCCAACCAGGATAAATAAAAACTCCAGCAAGCATACTACCCTGGACTGGATATTAGTCAGTAAAAACCCCCAGTCATATATAACAGGCTGCTTATCAGATAGCCTCAGTGATCACTCCCCAACATTCCTACTCAAAAAATACCTATACCAAGCTAAACCTGTCGTCTATCGTCAAATATGTAAAAAACTAAACTTTAACCCACTCACATTCATCTCATCCCTCAAAGAATGTAACTGGCATCCTCTGAAGTACCTCAGTCTTGATGACGCAGTTGAATTTTTTAGTACTACCTTCCTGAGCATCCTTAATTACCATGCCCTCATAAGACTTTCCAGAATCAAAGCACAACCCTCCCCATGGCTACAGAAAACCACTAAGTCAGAAATGAAAAACGGGGATAAAGCCTGGGAGCACTGGCGCAAAACTAGAACCCCCTCAACTAGACAGAAATTCCTAGAACTACGCAATAGAGTCAAAAAGCTAATAAAACAGGACAAATTCCAATGCTACCAGTCTGCCCTAGACTCCTCTCAACACAGCCCCAAACAATTCTGGTCCTCCATAAACTCCATCCTCCACCCAGGTAAAGTCAGTACCCCTCCTCCTAACATCCCTCACTCCTCAGAAAATATTGCTACCTCATTCAACACACACTTCACACAAACCATACTATCACTAGCTAAACAACACAACCTCCCTCCCCTCCAACCCACACTTTCAACTAGTAATCTCCCCACTGCCTTCTCTTTTTCTCCTGTACCTACCTCCAACATAAAAAAACTGTTAACTAAATTTAAGCCCACCAGATTAGCAGCAGACAACCTCCCAAGTGAATACCTACAAATCGCAGCTGATGCTCTGGCCTACCCAGTATCCATCTTGATTAACCGATCTCTGTCAGAAAGTTACGTTCCCACACTGTGGAAAGTATCACATATAATTCCCCTCCGCAAAGGCGGACCCTCCACAGAACTAACCAGTTACTGCCCCATAGCTATTCTCTCTCCACTCTCCAAAATACTAGAGAGAAGCATACACTCTCAGGTCTCAGACTACCTCCTTACTATCAACCTCCTTTCCAATACTCAGCATGGTTTCCGACCAAACCATAGCAGCACCACTGCCTTACTCTCCTTTACTAACACTATCCTTCAGCATAAAAACAATGGCCATCTGTCAGAAGAAAAAATTCAAGAGAGTCACATCTGCCTCAGGCGATGACTTTTCCTTTATTAGCAGTTAACCAGATTACACAGCATGTTGGCCAAGATGTCTGGTCTGGACTGATCTGATCAACTTGTTTACTGACATCAACTTTTATACTGCAAGCAAAACAACTTTTTGTTACATTTCTGACCGTTGACAGTTGGCTATGAAAAACATATAGGAAAAACATGTTTATCACAAATTACATCAAACCCACAGCTAGTACAGAATGTTCAATTCAACAACGGTAACTCAAATTTTCCAGGACACACAGTAGTAAATTAACTCTTACTCGGCCGTGCGTCCTTATCCCAGGCCTCACTGAGCTATAACCAAATCTCTCTATTCTGAAATGCAGAAAACAGATATCATTCAGGTTCATAAGCAATGCTGCATTTTGTTCACAGAGGAGGCCCATCTTTGATAGGCATATCCCAACAAATAACATGTTCACTTTGCAAGAACAGGAAAAAGGCAAATAACAGTATGTTTTTAAAACTTTTTCTCTTAACACTATCTCTCCTCTGCTACTTTCCTAGACCTGTCTAAAGCATTTGACATGGTCCCACACAAACAACTTATCTCTGTCCACAATAACCTATCCTTCTCACAATCAGTCACCAACTGGTTTCAGAGTTACCTGTCTGACCGCCAACAATCCGTTGTATGGCAGAATGACATATCTCCCCATCTACCTGTCTCCATAGGAGTTCCCCAAGGATCCATCCTTGGACCCCTACTCTTCTCTGTTTTCACCAATAATCTAGCCTCTGCCACCAAACCTGGCACACTCATACAATATGCAGATGACTCAACCATCGTCTGCTCAGCCCAATCCATACCCAAACTGCAAAAAGTCACACAGGAAGCCTTTTCCTCTGTTGAAACTTGGTTATCCAATGCCCAATTAATACTCAACCCAAACAAAACTAAACTACTCATCTTCCAACCCACCAAACATACTCAAAACAACTCTCACTTTACCATCACAACAAAAGACAACACCACTATATACCCAACTGAACACACCAAATTGCTAGGAGTGGAAATAGACAATAAACTAAAATTTGACATTCACATATCCTTGACCATAAAAAAAGTCCACAAAAAAATAGGAGCACTATACAGAAATAAGCAACTTCTCACCAAAGCAGCAAAGATTTCAATAGCAAATTCCCACCTTATCTCCACCCTACTTTATGCCTGCCCAATATATACCAACCTAAGGCATTGAGATTTAAACAAACTAGAGACCTGCTACAACAAAATCGCCAAATTCGCCACAGGGGCATCCTACCGTAGTCACCACTATCTCTCACTTGCTGAACTGGGCTGGCTTGAACTCCCTCACCTCCTTCAATGGTATCAACTCTCACTCGCCCACAAACTAGTAAATCATCCACTAAATGTCCCATCTCTACAGAATCTACTCCAACCCTATCGCACCACCAGACCACTAAGATCCAGCAACAAAAATCACTTGCAGATCACTAAAGCCAATAACTCTGCTGGTGAAGCACTATTCTCTTGCATCTTAGCCAAATTATGGAACTCCCTCCCACCCACAATTACCTCTGTACCTTCATGCACCCACTTCAAAACTTTACTAAAAGTGCACCTAAAAACATGCTGGCTATGCCCTTGCAACTCCCACTCTAATATCAACCACCCCATCCAACCACTACCTTTCTTTCCACTCCACTAACTACTTTGATTATAGCAAGCTCAGATGCTCATAAGCCAGTACTTATTATACAGCAGGAACTTCTTCTTGTAACATTTGTTAATGTCTGTTATGTACTTCACAGACAAAGATTCTAGTTGTCTACTGATGTACTATGTTCTTCATCTGTAAATATGTTGTAAGTAATTGCTATGTAAATTGTTTACTTTATACACATTTTGATATAAATTCCATCAGTCTTTGCATTTTTTAGTTATTTCATATGTCTCCTTTTTAGGAATCATATCAATTAAACTTACTTTTAGTGTTTTTTTTAAATTCCAAATACTTAAAAGTTTTTCAATGAGTTTTTATAGAATATATAGGTTTATACAGAATATGAATTTTTCTTGAAAAGAATACTAGTAATAGGATGAGACACTAAAATGTATACTACGACACTCTTACAGCATACAAGTCTCTACCTAATATTGCTGCCCTTAACAGAGCAGTAATCTTATTCATTTCATTTTATACCTCTATTCTGTTTTATTATATTTATTACTACCTGTCTATACAACACTTTGTATTGTTGGTCATTATGTACAAATTCTTGACTCATATACATAAATTTACAATATATTTTTTATATGTCACATTTTTAGTATTTCTGTATTAACATATTTGTCTATATTCTAATATTCATGTTCAACAATAATTTTTTAGATGAGTATATATAGATGCATTACCTAATGTAATGAAATATCATTGTGGCTTAATTGTGAGCGTAAAAAACAGGAAGGTGGGTTGGTCTCTAGATTTTGATAAGACGTGGACAGTATATTGAGACCATTTATTTAGTTACTATAAGTATGTATGAAATGTACACTATATGTAACATTGGTTATTTATATTTATATATATATTTTTTAAGGCAACTTTTACATTTGAGATGAAATTTTACCATTCATGGTAGTTTTTTACTAAATAATATCAGGAAATGAAAAAACAAAATGTAAAAATTTTATATGCTAACTAAGTGTTTTCTACTATGAATGTATGTTAATTGTATATATATGTATCAGCACACCTTGGTTTGTTTTGCCTTGATTCAGCCCGTTTTGCTTTGATCTAGGCTGATGTGCTGTGGCTGTAAGGAATATATCTTTTACCAGAAGGAGCATTCTGACTTTAAGATCCTAATTGATTTATTTATGATCAATTAACTAATTATAGGATACAGTTGAATGATATATAAGTCAGCAGTATTTTAGAGTGTTTTAAACTTGTCTGAAGAAGCGTGCACTTCGTAGCACGCGAAAGCGCTCACATCCTGGATTTTTATATGAATTAAAGTTTTTGCATCAATCGTGGTGTTGGTCTACTTCTTCCTTACTACTGCTATGTAAATTGTTAATCGCTATGTAATCCAATGTAACTACTGTCTGTTTATTTTAACTGTGGAGCTTTTCTCCCCGGGCCTCCGCTGAAAATGGACCTACGTCCAGTCGGACACTCCCGGTCAACAAATATAAATCAAATAAATAAATTAGCTTATGGTCAGATCTGACCAACGAGGAGTTGACTTCAGGTGTGGAACACCAGTCACTCATGTTGGTAATGACTAGGTCTAGGATATTGTTGCCCCTAGTGTGGGTGTGGATAAGTTGATCCAGGGCATTGGAATTTATTAATTCCAGAAAGCGTTGAGTGAAGGGGTTGGGACATGAGCAGTTTTCCCAGTTAATGGTGGGTTAGTTGAAATCGCACATTATTAAAGTGTTCGGTTGAACCCTAATATTTTCCATTATGTCAAGAAAAGAGGAGTGGGAATCCTGGGGCATGGTGGCAGGTCTGTAGCAAGCTTTATTTTTTGATAAAAAAGGTTTATATACATACAAGAAATGTTAATTTAGAATTGTTTAGTTACTGACATTATCACCCTCTTTGTTTCCTTAACATAGCTGTTTGGGCTTAAAGTAATATTTTGCTTTCACAAATAGTAGTACTGAACAAGTGGGCAATCCCTGTTGTATGATATAACATACTTAGATCCGATTTATTCTTTACTGTCATGGAATGCAAACGGTCTCACAAATGAAGTGAAGAGAGCTAGGTCAATTAACCCGCATTTTATTTTCCTTCAAGAGACTCATTTACATTTGGAGGAACTTCGTAAACTGAATCAAACTGGATTAAGTGGTCAGGAGATGGATGATATTCATGCTTTGTTGGTAGAAGAGGAAGAGTGGTGTTACTAATTAGAAAATAACTTTTAAGACAGGTGGTCTATTATCTGGTACATGCTGGCATTATATTTTGATTAAGTTTGTTGTAGTGGAAACTTCACACACTGCTGAATCATTACACCCCCCCCCTTTGGAACTACACCCATGGAAGTGATACAGATTTTAGGGAACTGGATCACTTTTTGTATGATATTATGATGTGGGGAGGGGATCTGCACCAGAAAAAAAAGGCACAAGCTGGACTAAAATCTTTTAGTCATTGGAATGGTTGACACATTTCACTTATTTCATACTGCACAACTGCAGTTTTCATGCTTTTCTGCATGTTTTGTCAATAATTCCAGTTCTGATAAAATTTTAGTATTAAAGGAATATGAATATGATACAGGAATTTAATACCTTCCCTCTCCTGCTTTCTGATCATAGCTCTTTATTTGTGTCTTGGCTCTCAGATGCTCAGTTTTGTCTAAACTTTAGACAGACAATTTATGTATAAAGGGGAACTATTTGCATCACTAGTAATCTCACTCTTTGACTCATGGGAGGGTTTTTGAGACTCAAGATACGGACTTGCTAATTCAGCATTGGGAGTAATTTAAGAACTCTTTTGATCTCAGTGATTCGTGCGCAAGAGGACCACTTTTGACTGTTAGGTCTCATTACATAGGTTATAAAAATAATTATTTTATGGGCAGGCTCAACAGCCTCTTTTGGTGAGAGGATAACTTCTTAAGTACTACCAGGTCAAAGCTGACTGAGCTCTGGAAAAAATAAAACGTTTGCATTTTGAAATTATTCCCAAATCAAAGAAATATTTAACTTTGCAGTTATATTAAAAAGTGGTGCAGAGACAAATTACTATGCTTAAGGCTCTTGACTCTGGGTACTTATTTTATTTATTTATTTAACATTTGTTAACTGGGAAGGTCCGACTTGGAACAAGCCAATTTTCAGCAGAGGCCTGGGGAGAAGGCTCCAGACGCATGTCTTTGATTCACACCTGTGATATTTTAAATTTATTTGGAAGGTTTTATGAGAAGTGATGCAAGGAACCTCTTTAGCCTGAGTCATAGAAGTAATATTACAGACTATTCATCCTCTTTAAACTGTGTAGAGAGCAGGTAAATGCTCTACAGTGCAGGATTCCATGCAAGGAGGTAAACCAAGTGTTGAAAGAACAAACCAGAGGCAAAACACCTGCTCTCACTGTTGTTTATCTGGAGGTATATTTGATGGGAAAGGACAACTTTATTAATGAAATTGTCCATTTGGCTACTGTGGTGTTGTGCACTTGGATAACAATGTAGTGTCCCTCATCTTAAAAATGAGGAAGGATTCTAAGGAAGTGGCTTCCTATAGATCCCTCTCTAATTTAAACCACAATTATAATCTTTTTATGGCAATAACAGAGATTAGGTTTGCAATTTTCCTTTTATATGTAGTCAGTCCACTTCTGACAATAAAGACTTTGTTATTGATTAAGGATGCCACTGGCCCCCTCACTCCTCTGCTTCTCATCTGTCTAGATGCAGAGAAAGCCTTTGATGGAGTTGCTTGCTTTTTTTTTTTAATGATTAAGGTGATAGGATTTCCCTTTAACATAATTAAAATGTTGAAATTTTTATATTCAGGATCTTCAGCATCCGTAAAAATGAATTCTAGATCTGAAGTTAACTTCATTTGGTCATCAACCTGTGGGTTTTGGATCCGATACGGATCCGAGCCGGCAGCTTTCCAAGCTAAGATCCGAGCTCCAAGCTCCTCCCCTCACCCATATTACACTGCAACCTCCTTCCAACCCTCAGATCTTGTTAGCCGCGGCTTCGCCAAGACATGATCTCTGAACTCCAGGCAGGTAGAGGGGGATCTTTTTGGTCTAGCTTTAACTGTGCGATCTAAGTGTGTGTGTGTGTGTGTGTGTGGGCATGTGCGTGTTTTAGTTCCCCCCCCCTTTGTTCCTCCCTCAGTTTTCCACGAAAAAAAAAAAAGTTTAGAGTTGTAAACTTTGTCTTAGTGTAGGCCTCCCCTTCCTATCATTGGTGTGTGTGTGTGCATGCGCGCGCATTTAACTAGGTTCCTAGTTAGCCTTTGCTAGTTGTGGGGTGGCTATGTCGGACTCTCAGAAGCCGACTTTATATAAATGCACAGTGTGGCCATAAGATGGTCACACTCTTTGCGTCGTGTGTTGTGGGGTTCTCCACGTTACTTCGGGCTGTAAGATTTGTGCAGCATTTAACCCTTGGGCTCTGCGGGATCGCAGGGCTAAGTTGATTCTGGCTGGTGTTCTCCCTGCGGAATTGGCGGCTTCTTCAGCCATGGCTGTGGCTGTACCAGCTTCTGGTCCTCCTCCCCTGTCCGGGACTCCCACTCCCACTTCAAAACAGGACGATAGAGAGGCCAGGAAGGAGAAGCACATAGAAAAAGAAAGGGAACGAGAGAGAGAGAGAGAGACAAGGAGAGGGGGTCGTAAGAGACCATCGGACCCATCAGATCCACCCCCTCTCCCCCCCCCCCGTTAAAATGGTCTCTACCCTAGAAAAGGTTCCTAGGCTGTCTTCCCCTCTGCTCCATTCTCCAAGATTCTCCCCGGAGCCGGAGGAGGAGGCTCAACCCGGTTCAAGGTCATCCTCGCATCGGCCCTTCCAGCCGGTATCGATGGCGTCTTCCAGATCCACAAGAAGCCTGTCTGAATCTGACATGGACCGGATCATGAGAAGGTTCTTGCAGACTCAGTTGCAGATGGGAATGTTGCTGGCTCCCCCTCCTGCTAGAGCGGGGAGTTCAGCTCCGTTGTTTGCCCCAATAGCTCCTTCTCCGATCCATCCCTTTGTTTCGGAGTCCCTGGATCCGAGGAGCCCCGGAGTCAGGGGGTCGGCGCTGATGGTGCCACCAACCTCGACGCAGGCCATGCCCTCGAGTTTGTCGGATCCTATGTCAGATCCGAGCTCTCAGAGCTGAGATCTGGGCGTCAGATCCAAGGGGATGAGTGTGTCGTTGGCTCCATTGTGGTCGGGGCATACCATCCCTCTGGGCCCGACTGTTCCAGGCTCGGCTCCGATCCCCTTGTCGGATCTGAGGGGCATGGCTACTCATCCCACCAGTTTCAGGGAAGCCATTTCCCCTTCAGCCTTTGACGTTGTGGAGAGGGTTTTCTCAGGAGGATTGAGACCCCTCACTCTTTCCTCTGAGTCCGCCCCTGCTCCTTCGCATTTGAGTATGTCTTCTGTCATCCAGTCCTCTCAGGGACAGCCTGTGTCTGATACTCCCCAAAATGGTTCCCCTTGAGGAATATGAAACTGTTTTTGAGCCCCCCTCCCCGAGGAGGTCCCTCGAAAATTTCAGTGCAAGAGGAGGCACATGGACTCCCCCGAGTCCCTCACAGAGGATACCAACTTGGAGGAAGGGGAAGGCTCCCCCAGATTGCCTCCCGAAGATGAAATTCTCTGCCAGAGGGGAGGCTGGCCCACCCAAAAACCTTCCTCAGACGAGTTGGTATTCCTGGAGGCATTCGACGCAGGCCCATCTACCTCTTGGGTGTCCGTCCCCCCTCCCCGCTGATCCTCTGGTGGACCTCATTACCATTAGAGCTTGGAAGGAACCGGACACTGTAGAGCCAATATCAAAATGGCCAGATAAAGTGTTGATCCCTCCTATTGACAAGCCTGCATGGAGTAAGGGTTCCCCAGTTGATGCATGGTGGTGGCGGCGGCCACCAAAAAAGAACTGGCACAGGAGAGTTCCTCGGTCCATCCTCTGGACAAGGAGTCTGGGGCGATGGATCGACTCAGAAAGTGGACATATGCTTCAGCTACCTTTGCCATAAGGGCGCTGAACTATATGGCCCATATGATTAGGCTTCAGTGTGACCTCATGAAAGAGTACAGGGAGTCTCCCCAGGAGTCCATTTCGGCCGTGGATAAATATTCATTCTCGATGCGTATGGCCACTTTTAAGTCGGTTACTAACACATCCATGCTTTTATTCTCTCACACCACCGAGGGAGCCGCTAGGGTGGCCAGGTCCGGTATTGCCATGAGACATCATGCCTGGCTCTGGCTTTGCGATTTTTTGGAACCTTTCAAGGTGTCCTTCGCGAATGCCCCTTTTGACGGTTCGACCCTGTTCGGGAAGACCATCCAAGGCACACTAGTCCAGAGTGAGAAGGATGGGAAGATGCTGTCAGCTGTCGGGATCCACTTCTCTAACCCTCACAGGTCTTTTTCCAGGAATCAGCGATGGCAAAAGAAGTTGTGGTTACAGAAGTCTCAGCATTCCTGGGACGCTCTGGACTACTTTTCCCCTAGAGGCAGAGGGGGACAAGGTGGACGCCGGCCCAGAGGTAGAGGGGGACTGAAGAACTTCGGGTCACGGAAACCTTTTTCAGATCGACCCGCGCAGCAGCTCGAAGGGGTTGTCCGACTGCTCCACTCTGGAGGCAGTCGGGGGGGGGGGCATTTTTCGAAGCACCTAGCTCAATGGGAGTCCATAACATCAGACTGCTGGGTGCTTCGAATAATATCCAGAGGTTATTCCATTCCCTTTATGAACAGTCCCTTAACCCCAAGGTGTCTCCCAGACATTCTACCTGCCCAAAGGGAGGCGGCAGCTTTGGAAATAGAAAAGCTCCTAGGCAAAAGAGCAATCCAGCCAGTCCCCCCCCCCCCCCCAGACCAGTCCAGATCAGGCATCTATTACAGGTTCTTTTTGGTGCCAAAAAAGATGAGGGACTTGAGGCCGATTCTCGACCTATCCATAATGAACCTGTCCATTGCCATGGAGAAGTTCCGGATGGTCATTTTACAACACATCCTGCCGTTCTTGCAGGAGGAAGACTGGATGTGCTCGGTAGACATCAAGGATGCGTACTACCATATCGTGATGGACAAGCGATCCAGGAGGTTTGTCCATTTTCGGCTAAGAGACAGTCACTACCAGTTCACAGTCCTACCCTTCAGTCTCACCGCAGCCCCTGGGGTGTTTACCAAGATCATGGCAGTTGTAATGGCCCACCTGAGACTTCAGGGCATCCAGGTCTTTCCGTACCTGGACGATTGGCTCTTCACCGCCCTCTCCAGGCATCAAATTATTCAAGCCAGAAATTCCTTCCTTCAGTTATCAGATCTACTGGGTATTACGATAAACCTTACAAAGTCCTCTCTTCAGCCTGTTCAGATTCTGGACTTCATAGGGGAGAGAATAGATTCTCTTCATGCCAGGGTATTTTTGATTCCAGACAGATTTTGGAACCTGACCCTTCATGTCTTGGCACTTCTTCACCCCCAGCAGAGTTAGTTCTGAGAGCCTTAGGCTCCATGGCAGCAGCCATAAATCTGGTTCCTTTTGTACATCTGCATATGAGAGCATTACAGTGGACGTTACAAGTTCAGTGGTTTCTGTTATACCAGCCCCTATACTTCCCGATTCCAATAAGCAAGGTGTGCAAAGCTTCCCTCATGTGGTGGCTTCAATCCCAGGATCTTCAAGAAGGACACCCCTTTGTTACGCCCCTGCCCCAAGCCACGGTGACTACGGACGCCTCCTGTCTTGGGTGGGGGGGGGCATTGCTCAGGCAGGACTGTCCAAGGCACGTGGACCCCAAATGAGACCGTTCTGCATATCAGTGTTCTGGAGATGAGGGCAGTCCTTTTAGCGTTGCAGGCCCTTCATGCCTCTTTTACTCTGGGAACTATTGCGATTCAGTCAGACAATATGTCAGTGGTTTGGTGTATCAACAAACAGGGGGGAACCAGGCCCTACCCACTTTGTTGAGAGGACATGAGAGTGTGGGAATGGGTGATCTCCACCAACCGTTTTCTGACAGCTGCGCACATCCCGGGTCGGTCCAGCATTTTAGCTGACAAACTGAGCAGGACTATCCTTTTGCTCGACGAGTGGTCTCTGAACCCTTATGTAGCGGAACAGATCTTCCTCAAGTGGGGTCAGCCTTGCTGCGTTCTCTTCACATCGCTGTCCAGCGCGAAGTGCAGTGAGTTTTTCACTTTGATTCCCCCTCAGGGGTAAACCCCCAGAGATGCTCTTGTCCATGCTTGGCAACCTGGTCTTCTTTATGCGAATCCCCGCCACCTCTCATGACAAAATTCTTACAGAAAGCTTGGCGGCTGAGGAGCAGGATTATCCTCATAGCCCCATTCTGGCCTCGTCAGATTTGGTTCCCTTGCCTATGGTGTCATCTGTTAGGTCCTCCCTGGTTATTGGATCCCATTCCAGATCTCATTTGTCATCCCTTGGGAATTCCTCCCTCGAATCTGGACAGCCTCAAGCTTACTGCTTGGTTGCTCCAATTCCATTAATTGCCAGGATTCCTGGTCTCCCTTCCCCTGTTAAGCCCATTCTGATGGCGGCACACAAGTCCTCTACCAGAAAGGTGTGCCATAGTAAATGGAAGCGTTTTTCCATTTGGGCTTCTCAGAGAAATTTGGATCCCTTTATCACCCCTGTTCCAGCGGTATTAGAATTTTTGTCTCAAATTTTCCAGCAGGGGGACAGCTCTTCCACGGTGAAAGTCCAGCTGGCGGCTGTATCCCATTTTCATGTAGGAGAAAATTCAGGTTCTCAAGCTGCTGCCAGAATTTGTAAGACCTTTATCAAAGGTACTTTTTTACTGAGACCTCCTATTAAGCATCCTTCCCCTCCGTGGATTTGATCTTGGTTCTTCAGGCCTTAGTTGCGCCTCCATTCAAACCCGCAGCATTAGTTGATTTTAAATTCTTGTCATGGAAGGCAGCTTTCCTGGTGGCTATCACCTCGGCCAGGAGAGTGTCGGATCTTCAAGCCTTATGTATGAAACCCCCGTACTTAGTTTTTCATAAGGATAGGGTGTCTCTCAGGACTAACCCTTCTTTCCTCCCTAAGGTCTCTTTGGAATCAAACATCAACCAGTCTATTAATCTCCCAGTATTCTTTCCTAATTTTCAAAATAAAGGGGAATACAGACTTTATTTGCTGGACCTTCACAGACAGTTACGCTTTTATTTACATAGGTCTAAGCCCTTCCATAAGTCTGATCAGCTTTTTGCTTCCTTTGCCAAACCCTTTTTGGGGAAACCAGTTTCAAAGGTGACTTTTGCTAGATGGATCTCACTTTGCATTTTGCAGGTGTACAAGGATCATGGATTACCAGAACCAGACAGGGTTCATGCTCACTCTACTCGTTCTATGGCTACTTCTGCTGCATTTTGGTCCAGGGTTTCTCTGGATGACATTTGTTCAGCGGCTACCTGGGCTTCCCCTCACACTTTTATTACTCATTATAAGTTTGACATGGTGTCTGGAGGAAGGGCTTTTTTTGGTTCTGCAGTGCTCCGGAATGTCCTTCCTTAAGGGCCTCCCAAGATTTTTGGTAGCTGGGGACTCTGCCCTACAGGTTGATGACCAAATAAAGTTAATTACTTCAGATAAAGAAGTTATGTACTCACCGTAACGTTCCATCTAAGTAGTTAGACTTCAGTTGTCAGCAACCTTCTCCCTGACCTTAGTGGTTTATGTCTGTCCTTGGGCTCAGAGTTACAAACTTAGGTCTAATAATCTTAGCTGGTATTCAGTTTAAGAACAGCAATTAAACCTTTATTTATTTATATATGCATGAATTGCTGCTTTTATCTTCTCCTGAATGGTATCTTCATGAGGTATTTTCTTTACTCTGGACATTTGGTAATTTAGCTGGATACCATATTAACACTGGCAGAATGCAGTTATTGCGAGTTAACTATTCCTCTTCCTGCCAAACTGTCTATGCTTACTTTTTTTAAGGAAAACAAGCTGTCACATATTTCAGAGTAAAATTTGTCACTATGATTATAAACTCTTTTCGATCACTTATGATGGAATTTTGCCTAGAACCAAAGAATTTTTTCAAAGGTAGATGGCTAGTACTTCCTCAAAAAATTCAAGGTATTACCTGGCTTATCCCTACCTTCCTATAGGTTCATAGGTGTTTACTAGGTTAACGGTCACAAGGGCCTTTTTAAGCCTAGCCATGCATCCCAAATCTCTGACAAGTTCTGATATCCTTGATAAGTCTAAGCATGGGTCTGGGAGATTAACCATTTACAGGTTACCACTATCCATTAGAGCCGTAGGTGCCAAAACAGGGATGAAGTTCTGGTTTCCCATCCAGTTGTCCAAGTTGAACTTGAATCAGGTTAGGAAGGAAGTCTTCTTCACATGGATGGGGAGCCTGTTCCATAGATGTGGTAATCTGTGGGATACATACCTATCTCTCCAGCCGGTCCTACTTATATCACAGGCAAGGTTTAAGTCTTTAGAACGGCTAATTCTGGTACTGTTTGTTTGTGGATATGCAGGAGGTCCATCATAGTGGGGTCTGATAATGCTCTGTATGCCAGGCATAGTAGATCTCCCCTGAAAAGCCTGTAGGAGACAGAATACAGGGATAGGGCATTGAGGCAGTCTGCATAGGACATTTTACTTACTCCCTGTATTCTTTTAGTGAGGAACATCTGTGGACATTCCAACTGTTAGATATGCCTGCATAGGTACATAGCAAAGGGAGCACTGCTCTCAGTGATAGATCTAATGAATGCCATACCTTTGTTTATAAGTTGTGCAACATAGAATGATTTCCTCACCACTGTAGACATGGGATGGTCAAAGGCTAGATTGCTGTCTATGTGTGTCCCTAAGTCCCTGACTACTGGGTCAACTCTAAGGGGTGTGTTGTCGGTATGATAGTTACCAGGGATGGATGACTTCCCAAAGGATACTATTATGCATTTCTTGGCATTTAGTTTTAGTCCATGGCTCTGACATCAGTTGTTTGTCTGTGTCAGCCCCTCCTGGAGAACATTTGTGTCATGTGAGGTTCATTGACAACCCCTAATTTGCAATCATCTGCAAATTTAGTCAGTCGGAGACCACTGACATTTGCCTTGACTTCTGAGAAATAAATGCCAAAAAGGAGAGGTTCAGGGACTGATCCCTGAGGGACTCTACTTGTGACTGGCCTCTTAGTAGAGGTGGACTCCCAATTCTAACTTCCTGGGTCCTGTCCGTGAGCCAGTTTGCTATCCACCTGGTGACATACGGGTTTGTACCTAACCTCCTGAGTTTATCCACAATACCAGAGCAAGGTACTGTGTTAAATGCCTTGGCCAGGTCAAGGTAGGCAGTGTGAGCAATTTTACCATCATCCATTGTTTTGGTGACCTTCTCAAAGAAGTCCACCAGGTTGAGTAGTCATGATCTGCCCTTGATGAAATCAAACTGGGTTGGGTCCAGTGTCTGGAGGTTTACTATATTTCTGCTGATCATCTCCATGGTAATTCTTTCCATGGCTTTACATATAAGACTAGTGAGACTTATGGGTCTGTAGTTTCTAGGGTCTGTAGATGGCCCACCTTTGTGCAGAGGGATGACTGTTACCTTTCCCCATTCATGAGGCATAAAGCCCGTTTGGAGGCTAAAGGTAAATAGTAATTCCAGAGGCCCTGATAGGTCATGTTTCATGCTATTCCAAAGGCATCCTGGGATATTGTCTGGGCCTATTTATGCAGTGTTCTTGGTCTTAGAGATGGCATTAAGGCCCTGTTCTCTAGTAGTAGTAGGGGGAGTTATAGGTTCATAGGTTGATACTAGGCTATCTGCCCTAGGGCATTTATAAGCCTAGCCAGAGTATGTTTGGCTCTCGCCACCCTTTTAGATTAGTTGACTGTGCCTCTATATAGTAGGTTACAGAAGTTAGCCTTTTTAAGGTTTGTTTATTGTACCTCTGTCAAGCAGCGACACAGAAGAGATCCCAGGGGTAAACTTACGATCTCCCATCCATTCGTCAAGATTTCTCTTGAAGAGGGTCAGTGAGGGACTCTGCCTGACATGGATTGGGATTTTGTTCCAGAGTGAGGGGAGCCTCTGGGATATGAATCTGTCCCTCCAGCATGTCCTATTTATTTCTGTGCTGAGGTTCAGGTCCCTGGAGCGTGTAGCTCTAAGGGATTTAGAATTCCTGAGGTGAAGCATGTCCATTAATTCTGGGTTGGGCATGGCTTTATACGTCAGACACAGACCGCCTCTGAGTAGGTGGTATGCAACTGAGTAGAGCTGGAGTTTCTTTAGCCGAACTGCATAGGGCATCTGTTTGAGCCCCTTGATCCTCTTGGTGAGATACTTTTGGGGTCTTTCCAGTTGCAGAAGGTGTCGGGTAAGGTACATCCCAAACGGGGCATTGTACTCAATTATGGGCTTGATAAATGATGAGTAGAGGGGCACAATGACCTCTCTTGATCTAGATGTGAACCCTTTCATGATAAGGTGGGCTGTATAGAAGGTCTTTCTAACCACTTTGGCAACATGATTGTCAAAGGAGAGATTGCTATCTACTTGGGTCCCCAAGTCCCTAATTACTTCTTCCGTACTTAATGGATTACCACCTATATGGTAATTTGTGGGCACTTTGTTTTTTCCAAAGGGGATGACTATACACTTTTTGGCATTTAGCTTTAGACCATGGCTCTGGCACCAGTTATCCATCTCTGTGAGACCCTTTTGGAGGATGCTTGTGTCAGTTGGAGAGTCGATTATAGCACCCAGTTTGCAGTCATCTGCGAACTTGGTCAGCCATAGTTCACCCGTGTTAGCCTGTACCTCGGAGAAATATATACCGAACAAGAGAGGTCCCAGGACTGAGTCTTGTGGGACACCACTTGTAACTGGTTTAGAGTCTGACATGGCACCTGCTATTCTGACCATGTGAGTTCTATCCCTGAGCCAGTTTGCAACTCATCTTGTGATATAGTCGTTGATATTTAAGCTGGTTTGCTTATTTATGATGTCTGAGTGGGGTATTGTGTCAAAGGCCTTTGCGAGGTCCAGGTAGGCTGTGTGGACTACCTTCCCTTCATCTATGGCTTTGGTAACTGTTTCAAAGAAGTCGACCAGGTTCAAGAGGCAAGATCTGCCCTTAACGAAGCCGAATTGGGTAGGATCCAGTGTCTGGAGGTTCCCAATGTCTTTGTTTATGATTTCCATGATGATACATTCCATAGCTTTGCAGACCAGGCTAGTCAGGCTTATGGGGCAATAGTTTCCGGGGTCTGTTGTGGCACCACCTCTGTGGAGTGGGACCACTGTTGCTGTACACCATTCCTTGGGAACATATCCTGTAATAAGGCTGAGATTGAACAGTGACGTTATATGAGGGTTTAGTTCTTCTTGAAGCTCGTGTAAGACGCAGCCCGGGACACCGTCTGGTCCCATTGATGCTGTATTTTTAGCTTCAGAGAGGCAGCTCTCACCTGTGCATCTGTGATCTCAGGAAGGCTACACTCTGTTGGGATATACATTTGCTCTTTTGGGGGGGGGGGGGTTTGCACTGAACCTTTCTGCCAGGATGTTGGCAATGTCTGTGGGTTCAGTGACTTTTTTGTCATTTTGCACTAACTCAGAGCATATCTGGGGGTTGCATTCCAGGTTTCTGACATAACTAAAGAAGGCCTTGTGATTATCTTTAGTGTCTTGTGCAATTTTTCTTTCAAAGCTGGCCTTAGAAGATTTTATGAGGGATAGTAGTTTCTTGTTAGTACTGATCAGTGACGCCTTCCCTTTTTGGGATTTTGCTCTGTCATGTAGTAGCTTTCTCATTCTGTTGTATAGCTTATTTATGGCCGGGGTCCACCAGACAGGTCTCCTGCCTTTGGAGGAGTGAGTCTTGGTTTTATTTGGGATAGCCTGCTCCATGCATTCCTGTAGGTGTCCATAGAATGCTTTTGTAAAGGATTCTGCATTTTGGGCCGTATTGTCCACTGGCCCGGGGGCTTTGAAGGCTTCCACCTCAGTTTTGAGAAGTGTGAAGTTTGCTTTTGAGAAGTTCTTCACCATGGTTTCCTTGGCTAGGGGTGGGGACGGAATAATGATGTCCATTGAGATTTGCTTATGGTCTGATCTTACCAATGAGGGGTATACCTCTGGTGTGGAACATAGAGACCCCATGTTGGTGATGACCAGATCCAGTATGTTTTCCCCTCTTGTGGGAGTGGTGACCAGTTGTTCCATAGCATTTGAGTTTATAAATTCTAGGAACCGTTGGGTGAGGGTGTTTGGGATTGAGTAGTTTTCCCAATCGATGTTTGGGTAGTTGAAGTCTCCCAATATAATAATGTTTGGAGAGACCTTCATATTCTCCAGTGTTCTCAGGAAAGCCGAGTGAGTTTCCTGTGTTTGGGAGGGTGGTCTGTAGCAGGCTACAAACTGAAAGGCAGTTTTGCCCACTGTTAGTTGCACATGGATGGTCTCCGAAGCTTCATGCAGTGCCACTAGCCTGGAGGTGTGGGTATCTTTGATAAATATAGATACTCCCCCTCCTTTTGTGGTTCGGTCCGAGATTTGGGGCTGGAAAGCATGGTATGAAGTATAGCCTGGTAGTGCTGGGGTGCTCTCGGGAGCCTTGAACCAGGTTTCTGTTACTGCACAGATATCGATATTCTCCATACTGAGGAGAGTCTCGAGTACATGCATCTTGAGGTTTAGACTTCTGGCGTTGAGCAGCATTACCCTTATTTTTTTTTTTCTTTGTGTTTTCTATGGGGGTGATTTTGTCTTTTGAGCCTTGCCTCCCTATGGGGGAGGCAAGAGCCTTAGCCAGTATTCGAAAACCCAGGGGTGACAGGTGTAAGCCGTCCCTAGCGAAGTAACGTGGCTTGTTGAGCATGTCATCCCAGGCTGACAGACACTGGATCCCCTTTGAATGACACCAATACTTTAGCCAATTGTTAAAATTGATCATTTTGTCTTTATACTGTGGCATCATTCTTGGTGAGGGTAAGATGCTACTCAAGGTCAGGGTCATACCGGCCTGGGCTACATGATCAAAGAGCTCCTATATGTCTTTTTTCATGTAGTCCAGGGAGGTACGTCTCAGGTCATTCACACCAGCATGGACAATGACGGAGTCATACTTGTACATGCTTTGGAGTGACCCAAGTGCTTGTGTTATGTGACAGATCCTGGCACCCGACAGGCAGCTTACAGTGACCTTCTCCTTGTTCAGCCTAGTGAGTGGGACGTCAGTGTGTCTGACAATAGAGTCACCTATTACAAGTGTGTTAGGTGTGTTGTTTAGCCTTAAGGGCTGTGACTGTGTGGCACACTGACTTTGTGAGCTATGTGCTACGTGGATATTATTTCTTGGTAGGTGTTGCTTGGATGTCTGCTTTGGAGGTCTCTGCTGCTTAGGCAGATTTTTATTTAAAGCCTCTGAGTATGTTTTTGTGTGTTTATGTGTTTGGTTTGCTGATGCGATAGGTCTATGTGAGACTGGATTTGTGGTGTGTGTGGTTACCTTCTCCTCCTGACAGGCTGTGCAAGTACTGGGTTGAGAGAGCTCAGCCTCCAGTTTGGCTATATAGTTGCATCTCTCACATATATTTGAGCTTGTTGGGAGGAGGAGAGGGTGGTCTGTATCCATAAGGCAGTTGTAACATTGCCTCAAGATTCCCAGATTCACCAGCTGGACTGAAGGGTAATCATGAAACTGACCTTTGGACATGCCTGAATAATATAGGGAACTACGTGTTGACTGATCAGAAAGAACCAATAGGGAGCAAGTGCTTTGAACGAGTATAACAGGATGTAGTGCTTTAGTTTGTGTTTACCTATGAGATTACTTATACGAGCAAGTGCAGGGTTTTAGAATGAGAATAGAGTGCCTAATTTGAGATTTAGAACAGTTCTAAGGGAAAAAGTGAAGAGTAGACTTTGTGGAGCTGGGAATAGTTTAAGCTTGTTTAAGCGGCACTGCCCGACGCTGCTCTGTGCGCAAGACCGCACTAAAAGAGGGTTGCAGGGTTTTAAGAGATAGAGATCAAGGAGTTTAGAAATGACCCAAAACGGCCAATAAAACTACAGCTTCTAGGCAGTAACCACTCCTACAGGGACAGGCAGGCTGTTCCGAGTTAACCACTGCCACTGGTGAACACAGAGACTTCCCTTTAGTCCAAGCAAGCACTGGCCTCCAAGAAACTTACAAACAGTTCAGAACAGCAAATCTGTAACTGAACTTTCTTAAATTTCAGAAAGTGGGAAAAAAGCAAGATTTTTTTTTTCTTTTTTGTTTTAGTTTAAAGGTAGCAGAGATACACAAGTAGCAAAATAATCACAACAGTGCAATAAATGACCCCACACTTGAGTGCTAGGCTAAAGTCAGGTAAAATGCAGTTTTAAGAGAAAAAAACGATTTTAAATTAAGAGCAACACAGGAAATGCAGTAAACAGGCTCTAGATGTATTCTAAATACTGTTTCTAATACAGATATAAACTTTAGCAAGTTGGAAAATGCCGAAAAGTAGGCGGCAGAGCAGTAATTCTTAACAAAAAAAGCAGAAGAAAATACTTAAAATCTCAAAAGTGGCTCCTTTCTCCTGTAAGCATTTTCTCCCCGTGATAGGTGCTTCAGCAACAACTAACAAGCCTGGAAAGACGCCAAAACTACGAGGCAGCAGGGTTTTAAGAGATAGATGATATTTGATGTTATTTCCTGAGAGAAGGTTGAGGGTGAGAGAGGGGTAAAGTTGGAGCTAAATTTATCAGCCGGGAAGTTTGCCATATCTTTTGTCTTAGTATAAGTGGCTCCATTTACAATGAGCTCTGGACACAATTGTGTATTGCCTTTGAGGTTGCAGACATAGCCAAAGAATGCTTTGTGGTTGTCCTTGGCCTGGAAGGCCAAACTTACCTCAAATTTGGCTTTGGTAGATTTTATTTGTCTCTGAGTTGTTTCTTTAGTTTGACAGGAATGCTTTTATCTTGCTGGGTGCTGCACCCCCTAATTTTTTTAAATTATTCTATGCCTCACTGGGTATTCCATTCCTCCCTGCAGTTTTTGCTTAAAGAGTCATTTGGGAAGGGGAAGCCCAAGAATAACATGGGATGTTATCACTCTCCCATTTGATGGGGGGGTTGTCATCTCCTTCATATGAAGGTCTACAGCAAGGTTAAAATTAGTATATGATAGTAAATGGGGCCTGTGTCATTATTAGGCTCTACATCAGTTAGCAAACACACAGTTTTCTAAATTCTGGGAGCACTTCTTGCTTGGAGACCATTTAGTGACCTGGGATGACTTTAGAAGGCATAGAATGATACTCTATATATGGATAAAACTTTTTTCAGGCATTGATAAATAGGTTTGTGCCACTAAAACTCTGGTCCCATCCTAAAAAAGATTTTCCTACTTGGGTTTAGTGTGGGTTAATATTAGAGATAGAGATTTGAATTGGGGAAAAACTCTTGATGACTTCCACGGTCCATTATACTAAAAAATGCAGGTCACCATGTGATCTTGAATTGACCACCTAGCTACCTCATGAGTTGTGGAGTAGAATTCTTCTCACCCTTCACTATGCTACAAAATTCCGGCAGTTTCATTTGTTTTGGCTTGCAGTACTTTTGTTTTTTTCCTAAACCCTGTTTAGGTTAGCATGAATATTTCAAGGAATATCAATGCCTAGAGATGTAGTACAGGGGTAAGTGGAGATTGGTAGCATGTTTATTGGGATTGCCCATTTTTTGATCAGTTTAAATAATCCAGTCATGCTGTGATAAGTTATGGCCAAATTTAGTTCCTCTCATGCCTTCATTATTTTTGATTGGGTACAATCCCTTGATCAAAGTAAACCAGTTTTAGAGGAAGCTGCCACAGTCTATTTTATTAGTCAGTATAAAAGCCTAACCAGATGTTGGAAAAAGGCTGTGTTCCTCCTTACTTTAAAATGGTGAAAGTTATACTGAAGGAAATTTGAGGGTACAATAAATGCACTATATATATGGCTTAAAACAATGTTTTGCTGAAGTGGGCCCCTTGGGACCTTGTAGTGCCAGTGAGTACATCTAACTGGAAACCCTTATACCATATGTCTTAAAAAGGATGTATTTTAGTATTGATAAAGGATTATATCCGAAAGCTTTGCTGGTTATATTAAAGTGGTTTTTCCTACTGACGTCTTTGTTTGTGAACTTGTAAGTTGGCACTTGTGTTCTTGGATGTTTACCTCATGCCCAGGACAGATGAGTCCCTAGAGCAGCTGGGTGGGGCTAAGTATCTTACAACCATTTATCTTACCAAGGGTTACTGGCAGGTACCCTTGACTCCCAGTGCTATAGAGAGGTCAGCCTTTGTGATCCTTTTGGCTTGTATGAGTTCACAAAGATGCCCTTTGAGATGAAGGATGCCCCAGCTACTTTCCAGAGGCTGGTAGATCATATCCTATTAGGAGCAGGAGGGTTTGCCCTTGCTTACCTAGATATTGCCATCTACAGCCATTCCTGGCCAGAGCACCTTCAGCATGTCAGGGAGGAGCTGGGCAGACTACAGAGGGCAGGGTTGACCATTAAGCCAAGCAAATGTCAGGTGAGTATGGCAGAGGTCTCCTACCTAGGACGTAGAGTGGGGAGTGGTAAGATAAGGCCAGAACCTGCCAAAGTGGAAGCCATTCAGGCATGGCCTGCACCTGTTACCAAAAAACAGTTGAGGGCAATTTTAGGGACAGCAGGGTACTACAGAAAGTTCGTCCCCAGTTATAGTACCATAGCTGCTCCTCTCACAGACCTGACATGAAAGAACAGGCCAGATAAGGTAGTGTGGAGCCCAGCATGTGAGCAAGCATTCCGGAAGCTTAAAGAAGCTTTGGGAGGACCCCCTGTGTTAGCCAGTCCAGATTACAGCAAATAATTTGTTGTGCAGGTGGATGCTTCATACCATGGGGTGGGGGCTGTACTTAGGCAGATTTCTTCAGAGGGGAAGAGCACCTTGTGGTTTATCTCAGTCGTGGGCTCCAACCCAGGGAGGAATGCTATGCAGCTGTAGAAAATGTATGTCTAGCCATAGTGTGGGCATTGCAGAAACTTCAGCCTTATCTGTATGGAAGGAAATTCACTGTTATGCCAGATCACAACCCCCTAACATGGTTAAACAGAGCCAGCCAGCAAAATGCTAAGTTGGAGCCTGGGGTTGCAAGCATATGATGTCAGTGCAGCACTACCATGAGATTAGCAATGCCAATGCAGATGGGCTCTCAAGACAGGGAATGGGGTGAGGTACACTCAGATAGACGTAACCCTCTCAAGCGGCATTTCTCAAGGGTCACTTGAAAAACTAGCTTGAGTTCTCCAGGTGGGGGGGGGGGGTGTGAAGGCTCCCAGCCTAGCCAGATAGAATTGTGCAGATAACTCTATCATTTGTAAATATGAATGTTGCAATGCAAACTTGTTTTCTTAAATGAAAGAATATGCTGTGAAATGTTGAACTTAAAACAATGTAGCAACATTGCCATCTGCTGTAAAGAAAGCAAAGTCAAGCATTTCTTGAATGTTTTTTGAAGCTAAATTCGCAGTCATTCTGTCTGGGCTAGCACATTCTTTATGTTGTTTTAACCAAGAGTTAGATTGCTAGATTTAAATATGCAAATGTATTTTTATTGCCCTGGTTTCTGCCCAAGTGTAAAAGAATGTAGATGCAGTTTCTGTTGGCCTGGGAACACCAGGAAAGTGTAAATGATGATGTAATGTTTATCAGACCTGCAATCGCAATTTAAACAGAATCAGAAGGCATTGAGCATTTTCTGTCTAGATCATCCAACTCACAGAACTCTGCCTGCTTTCTTATGTAAGTTATCTTAGACTTCTGTTTTCTTTTAGAGATAGCTAGAACTTGATTAGACTAAGTGTTTTTCTGTTATGTCAGCACTGTACTACTGAATTATTTTAAGTATTTCTGTGTGATCTCTGAACTCTTTTGACTAGCACTGTGTAGTAGAAAGTATTATCTTGTGTTTTAATTATGTATTATTAAATATTTTAAACCCTTTTAATGGTGGCTGGTTTGTGTAGAGATAAGTTAAGCTCTAGAGTACATTGCATATTTATAGAGTTTACTGTACCAAGTCACTCTAATAAGCCTTGACTGTTTAGTCACATCAACCAACTGGATAATAATATTGCACAGTAATAATTGGACACCCTTTTAAGGGCCTTTGAGTAGCTGATAAATATTAGCTGGGTGGTGGCAAGTGGTACTACCATATAGTCTGGGTAAAAGGGGCACAGCTGGCGAACCTGTGCCAGCCTTCCCCAGAAGTGTCTGTATGGTAGTGTAGACTTATCTCAAAGTGTGTGTGTCAGCTACTTTGGCAGGGACACGAAGCACTGGTTGGACAGACAGGGTGCTGGAGATTTTAACTTGCGCAGCAAGGCTGAGATCTGGACCCTATAGCTGTGCCAGTGGAGAGTCTTATTGGGGACCTGGGGAGCAAGGGAGCGACCAGCCCCAGACTGACTGTGATCTGTGTGTGCTCTTAAGGGAAATTGCACTTTACTGTGTGTATTTGTTATCCTTTCCTCATGTATGAGATGGCCTCTCTGGTGTTCGTGGTGAGGATTGAGGCTCCTTGATAGCTGGGCCAGGGCACGGGCATCATAGTGGGTATAATGGACTTGGACACTTTTAAAAACTTGTATAATACCACATCCAGTTTACTGTTCATTACTAAATCTCCCATTGTTAAATCAGTGTTGTAATAAGCAATCTTTAAGTGATTTTTAGATAGATTTCAGTGTCTAACAAAATATTCAACATAACACTGGAATAATCATAGGTGTTAAGTAGAACCATATCTCGGATGTCAAAAGTCTATGTACTAATATTAAACATGAAATAGGGACACAGGCCTTGTTCCATTTTTTTTGTGGACTCTCCTATATCTCATTTTCTGATAGGTTTAGTTATGTTTTGTTTAAAAAACAAATTTTTTTATGTTCAGTGGAGACATTTCCCAGCAGTTGCAGGGCACTGCCATGGGGGTGGCTTTCACCCCCATGTATGCCAATTTAGTCATGGCTAAACTTGAAGATGATTTTATTTACGGACATGATTTTTTTCAGATCTAAAGTTATTTCATATTTTAGAATTAGTAATGATCTTATTTTTATGTCAATTAAGCCAGACAGAGGCTTAATGACTTACAAGCTAATACTGTGGGCTTAAGCTTTGATGGTATGCAGCTTGGCCCACAACTGAATTTTTTGGATATAAGCCTAGATGGATTTACTACTAGTCTCCATAGGAAATTTGAACATAGAAATGTATTTTTATATGGGAATAGTTGTCACCCCAAACATTTGGTCGGGGTACTGCCCTATAATGAATTCTTATGAATTCATAGGCTATGTAGCCTTGATATGAGCTTTGATTTAGAGATAGCTGAAGCAGAAAAAATGTTTATTAGAAGAGGTTATGATGTTCAGCTGGTCAGGGAAGCTAAACAAAAAATTATGGACATGAGGTATTCTGTCATCTCTCAGGGAGATTCTCATTATGTCCGTGCTAGTGGAAAATGTAATGTTTGTATTGGTGGAAATCAATCTACCAGTGCAGCTATGAACAATGGAGAACAGAAGAAAGTTTTCTTTTTGACAACTTATAATGTTATAAATGAGTGATCAGCTGATTTTTGATCACACATACAGCTTCTTTTTCTGTTGATGAAATGAATTTTTAACCAACTGTAGGTAAACCATATGTGGATGTTAATATAATGAAAAACAAAACATTAATGGAAAAACATACAACTAATACAAGAAAATATTCAAAGAACATATACTTAGAAGAATGTGAAATGTTGTCTGAAGTGTACATGAGTACATTTATTCATGTACATAAACATATGATTGTTTTGACCCTAAAATATATCCATTATATCATCTGAAAGATTCAGCAATGTTTTTAAAACACATATTATCTCAAAGGATGTGGAATTTGTTATTGACAGTAGAACACTGATCCAAGAGGCTCTATTTTAGATTTTGCCCAGCAAGACACAAAGAAAACAGTAATTATGTAGAATATAAAAAGTGTTTAAAGCATACAAACACAAATTGTGAATGTATATTGAATCAACCCAAATCAACCATTTGGGATGTACCTCACAAGACACTTCCAACAGCTTGAAAGACCACAAAAGCACCTCACTAAGAGGATTACTGGCCTCAAACATTTGCCCTATGCAGCCCGACTGAAAAAACTCCGGCTGTACTCAGTGGCATATCGCTTACTCAGCGGTGATCTCTGCCTGACTTACAAAGCCATGTCCAACTCAGAATTGATGGACATGCTCCACCTAAAGAAATCCAAGTCACTGCGAGCCACGCACTCTAGTGAGCTAAACCTCACCACAACAATAAATAGAACATGCTGGAGGGATAGATTCCTGTCACAGAGACTCCCCCATGCTATGGAACAAAATTCCTATGTACATTAGGCAGAGCACCTCACTAACGCTCTTCAAGAGAAGCCTTGACGAGTGGATGGGTAACAGAAAATACACCCCTGGGATCATTTCATTGATATGCTTGACAGAGGCTCAGTTAATTAATCAATGGGGCGGCGAAAGCCGACACACTCTGGCTAGGCTTATAAATGCCCTCGGGCTGATAGCCTAGTACCTACCTATGAACTGAGGAAATAGTCAAAAAAACATGTAGCTTGTGACCTGTACTCCTAAGGGATAAAATTTTGAACTCTACACTACCTGATTTTGTGAGTATTGCATATAAAAGCGCTAGGAATGTGTCTGACATTCTGGTACATAACCAATTTTATTTACCAGATGTTAATGTCAGTCAGAGCATAAGCATAAATAAAGGCTCTGTTCCATGTGATGGTGGTTCCATCTGTCAATATGTAGTAAGCTCTTTTGCCTATATTAATGGCATCAAGTTTACAGCTAGACATGAATACACTTGTTATTAGTTAGTGTATGTGTTGAAATGTGGATGTAAGAATTTGTACATAGGGGAAACTTACAGGAGTTTTAGGGTCCGGTTGCAGAAACATATTAGGGACATAACAAAAACATTAGAGAGTCCCCTTGGGAGTCATTTTTTGACAGCACACAACTCTAACCCTGATTCTCTTAGGAGTTGTGTTTTGGAAAAATTGCAAGTTGGCATAGGTGAATGTGAGTCTTTAAAAACAAGCTCTTAAAAAAAGAAGCCCTGCTGATTTTAAAGTATAGTACTTCGGAGCCTCAGGGACTCAACAGAGAATGTAATTGGAAGTATGTAATTTGAATTGTATGCTTAATTGATTAATTGTTTTTTGCAATATGCTGTATATAAGCAAATAGTATTTTGTAGTGTTTTTACTCTTGGAAGGCTGTGTAAGCCGAGGCGCTAAGTGTTTCATTAAATTTGCTTACTTCTTGGATCAGTGGTCTTGGTGGTATTTTTTTTTTAAGTTGAATTTGTTAAATAGAACCATACCCCCATCCTTGTCTGGTTTTATAATTCGTAAGTCCACTAATTCATGCATAATTCTTCTTTCCTGTCTAGAAAAGTTGTGACTAAAAAATTGTCTTCTAGAACGTCTCTTTAAGGCATAAAGATCATCTGCCACAGCTTATTCAAAAACATTAATTGAAGGGTGTAAGGGAGGGTTGAACATATTTCTTTTTTTAATCATCACATCCTGCTGAAGAACTGACTTATTAGACAATTCCTTATCATTAAAAAAGACCCCTAGCTTCAACGTCCTAGTGTATAGCTTAAGTTCTGTCATGGTGTCCACTATATCCGAACTTTATAAAGGACAAAACCTTTCTGAAAAAAAGAACATACAATACTGGTCAAAAATAAAATCATTATGCATACTTAAATTAAGAGCATTAATTTCTTCTGAAGGTTTATTAATTTCCAGATTGTTTGGTTCAATCAGCATCTTCTTTAGTTCAAAACCATGCCAGTCAAACATACTTACAAAATCAGCATACAACTTAATGTTAGCATGCACAACAAAAGGAAATTTAGAAACACATAACCCTTGTGGAACTATATAAATATTCATACATTACCTTAAATATGAATTGTCCAACTGCAAAGTTTTCATCCTCAGCAATTGTTTTTCGAGTAAGCTAATCATTCCCTTCAGATTCAATTGGGAATCATTTAACTTGTCAATCGGTAACTGCTGTGCTCCAGAGTCAAAGGTTTTGTCCATCAAATTATGTAGTTGAGGGGGCGGAGCCTGAACGGCTAACTTGAAAGCAGCAAATTTTCAGAGCTCCATAAAATTAATATAAAATACAGGAAATTATTTTTTTTCAACAAAAACATTCAGTATTGATATATGAAAGTATAAACTATATAACTAGAAACTTTGGTAGATTTAGGTGAATTTTTTCCTGTTAAACTGCAAAGGAGAAGATTTTAACTGTGGAGATGAATACTTCGAAGAATTCTCATACTGACTTGGCTATAAAAAGAGAACTACAACTGGTAACTACTGCAATGCAAGAAATGTCATTAAAAATGGATGACTTTAAGGAAAATCTACAAAATCTTAAGGAAATTTGTCAGAAACAAATAGTTACACTCAAAGAACTCATTTAGCAACAACAGTCTAAAATAACTGACATAGAAACCACCCTGAATGACTTTGAGGGAAGACTCAAAGAAGAGGAAACACAGAAGGAATTACTTATCAAACAAAATATTTGGCTTCTAAACAAAAGTGGATGACCTTGAAAACAGGGAGAAGAGATCTAACATGAGAATATTTGGTATCCCTGAAAGAGCTGAAGGAAAAGATATCATCACTTTCTTAAATAAATGGATTCCAGAAGTCTTAAACTTAAAAGAGGATTTCTCATTTGGCATCGAGAGAGCTCACAGATCCTTAGGAAGACCAGCATCAACATCATCATCTACTCCCCCTCGATCAAAAAAGTATGGCCACTAATAAAGCTTCTAAAGCAAAACAACATCAAAACTCAACTTGCCTTTCTTGCCAAAATTAAAATATTACACCTAAATGAAATGAGGACTTTCAACAACTTAGAAGAAGCCACTGCATTAATTAAAAACAATAATGTCATATCCATACATGAAGATATGGATTGGACAGCTCCTTCATTGAAAATGGTCACAGACAAATCTTCCTGGACAGATGTTAAAAAGAAAAAGTAAAGACCTGAATCAGAAATTGCTGTCCCTTCTAAATCTCTCAAAGTATTTACTGCAACTTGACTGGAATACATAATGTGTTTATCTTATATTTCAAACAAAGTATGTCATGTAAATGTTCTTATTTATATATACAAAATAAAAGAAAAAAGAAAGGAAAAAATGTTGGTTCTGTCCCATTAATAGCAATGTAATGTAGTAGAATTACATTTGTAATAAAGTTAAATAGTAAACTGTTTTATACTTAAAAAGGGTGACAAGTTTACAAGTCTTATTTTTTTCTTTTCAGCTCATATATACAGCTTTGTGCTATGGATAAATAGTTGTTTCATGCAGTCATACCCATGTTTAAAATATCTAATAGCTAAATAATGGAGTTATTGGAAAAAAGAAAAGAAAAAAACAAATAGTACTCTACTCCAGTTTTAAACTATGGAAGATCTGCTCTTGCGATCAATAACTCCCAGTAATTAAATGTAAGTGCCTTAGTCCTTGTAAATGCTTGCTAGTTACTAATACGTAGGATTACTTTTTAGAGATCACTACATCTGGCAGTGAATCTTGTTTCAAACAATGCATGTCCCTGATTAAAATGGAGTCTAATTAGCTAACTTTTTATGCTTTTTTTGCCTGTGATTGATTGATTGGGCTTTGCTCTGTGTGAGATGCAGCAGGCAAGTGCATTGTGATCTCTGTACATCCATTTTTGTTCTTTGATTATCTAGAGTGTTATAATAGTAGTGGATTTGGCTTATAGTTTTGGCTTGAAACGTGATTACCATTTTGAGAGGTAAGCTTTCCACATCTGATTTAATAAGTAAGAGATTAGAAAGTATGGCTGGCGTTGGTAAGAGGGGAAGGAACTTGGAAAATAGGTGCCTGTGTGTAGGTCTGAGTCGCTGGTTAGGGAAGAGATGCTATTGTAAACTCCTAATATTCCCCATGATAGCTGGAGGTTAAAGAAGTGAGCGTCCTTTGTATATAGTGCTGAATAAATGAACAGGTTATGCTGTTGTGACATTTGGCTCGGTTTGTTTAGTTTCGTGATATGGGAAGGGATGGACTGTTTGTTTAGAGGTGGATGTGGGGTTTGTTGGACATTGATTGTGATTCTCGGGTTCAGTGTCCATAGGTGGGGTTGATTGATGAGGAGACTCTCACGAGAAGGAGTTGAAGTGAAGGAATATGTGTATTGATGCTAGCTGAGCAGGAAATCATATACATCAAACTTAAAGTGATGAAGCTTTTTTCAATACTGGAGACAGCATATGTGTCAGTCTGTCTTCCACTCATACGTCACAGAGCTCGGATTACAAAAGTAATGCAAATAGAAGGTAGTGACTCCCTGATTAGTTGTTAGGGTACAGAGAGCTTCTCCTTTAGTTTAAGCGATTTAGAAGTATTTAATGATGCTGTTGATGTTTTGTTTAAAAGAGATGACACTGTGTATAATAGGACATGCAACAGTTTTATACTTTCTTTACACTACTCACTAAACAGTTATTAGCATTTTCTCTTAGGTTAGAGATATATTTATGTCTACTAGCAATGTCCATAAAATAAGTAAAAATTGGAAGATTCATAAAATCTGAAAAATAACAAGATATGCACAGACTCGTATGCATACATAGGAGTGCATAAAATGACTTTTAGACAGTCTGTGATGTATCTTCCTTTAATGCATAAATAAGGAAATTTGTTTATATGTTATAATATGTTTAAAGTTTTGTCAGATTATTTTTCTGTATCACAGACAGTTCATGCTTAATATATAGTAAAAGGTGCAAATAGATAAGCCATAGTTTCACCTTATTAAAATGTGTCTGTGAAGTTGAAACAGTGCTGCTTAAACTTTCAATTTCATGAAACAGTATAACAAATAGCGCCCTAGTTTAAGTCTGATCACACTAACATCACAGACAACTACACCTAACTCTCTCATAGTGTTATACTCTTTAACAGACACTAATGGAAGCTGATATTAATACCAAAGGCTCACATAAAATAATAATGTTATTCACTATATCTGTTAAAACTGCACAAAATTGCTAATAGCCAATTCAACAATCAATCACTTACGACTCCTTATAAATATAGAAATACACTAATGTCATGTGTATAATGCATGGAGTTCTCCTAACAACTTTTGATACCATCTGTCTTTTGGATATTGTTTACACAGGTCTATATTATAAGTTCAAAGTCTGAAAACTTCAAATCTCATATGGTCGACTCCATATGAGTGAAGTTTTCAAACATCGAACTTAAAATGTAAACAAAGTAAAAACAAAAGAAACCTACCTGAGTGCTCTATGCTGGGGGCAAGCCCCCCTGCACCCCCACACCCCCCGCTATGTATATATACCAACTCCGAGATTGCACTACATTGAAGTGAAGAGAAGAATTCCCTGTGGCGATCTCCATTGAAACGTTCGATGTTTGAAAACTTCGCTTATATGATGTCGATCATATGAGATTTGAAGTTTTCAGACTTCGAACATTTAATATAGACCCATTTACACATGATTATGTATAAACAGTTTTTTATATTTTTATTCTGGGTAATTGCATTTGATTATAGTTAATAAACAAAAGAAAAGGGAACATAAATATTGTATATATTTGTTAAATAGGCTACATTAATCTAGGAACTTCTTTAGACAACCTGGACCATGTGTTTCATTATTTTAGTTAATTATACACCGTTCAAGTAACAGGACTACTTAACATATAGCCTGAATGAATAATATGTATAAACTCAGACTAGTAACTAAGCATATAATTTCTTATATTCTTATATCTGGAAACTTAAATTCATAAAATACTTGTTTGTTTGTTTCTTGTATTCTTTGAATGGTCACTTTCACATCAGTAATGCATTGATGACAATTGTAGGTTGTTGATTTACTTAATTTAAATCCACACAAAAAGGACTGAAACCAGGAGCCAGCAGAAATAAATAGATGAATAGGTATCTTGATAAAGTCTCTGAACTGACAGAGATAAAAGTGCTTACATTTACTGTGTTGCAATAAAGAAGTGTGGACTCTGACATCAGGGATTCTCTTTGTTTTGGAGTAACTCTATACCGATTCATCTGTTTATTCCTGCTGGCTCCTGGTTTCAGTCATTTTTGTTTGGATTTAGTTTATTTCATTTGTGTTGTGATTTAGTTCATTTAATTTATAAGAGAAATTAAAGTCTGAATGGATGAAAAGTAAACATTACTGGCTACTTAATTTATAATTTTTTCTCCTTTAATATTTATTGTTTTATGGGTTTGAAAAGAGTAAGAAGGTGGTTAGGAAGGTTAGTCGATTTATTTTTGTCTGTTAGACTAGGAATGTTTTTCATTCCATGGTTAGTGTGGGCAAAGATTTATACATTTGTAAGTTTTGTTAATAGGCTTTTATTCTTTTTTTTCCTCTAGTTTTAAAATACATGAGAAAAAAATGTTTATTGAACTTCATGAAAAAGATAAGATAATTAGGAACTATTTAATTAACATAGAGTTAACTATACAGGGAGAGTTTTACATATCTAGGGTTTTATTAATACATAGTTGTTTTTTAACTAAAAATAAATCCTGACATGGAACTGACTTTGGTGTCTTTAAATACTAATGGCTTAAACAACCCAAACAAAAGATCTAACTTATTGAGATACCTAAAACTAAATAAAGCTCAAGTAGTCTTTCTTCAAGAACCCCAGTTTAAAAGAAACAACGCATTTAAGTAGAATCCTAATAATTACAGAATACTAGCTCAGTCCTCTTATAAATCAAAGACTAGAGGAGTAACAATACTATGGAAAAAGACATCATTGTCTCCAGAAGTTATCTATAAATATGTGGATAGGGATGGACTTATAGCTGTAATTACATTAAAATTAAACAGCAGAATATAGACTTTAGTGAATGTGTATTGGTTCCCTGGTATAGAGGGGGTAGGATTAGCTAAGAAGCACTTAGACCTCATTACAACTACCTCTAAAGGCAGTATAATAGTAGGAGGTGACCTTAATTGTATTACAGATGTCACAGAAACCACAAATAAGAAATCCCCCGTACTATCATCCACAGCTGGACTATTAAAAAATGGATAGAAACATTTAAACTAAGAGATGTTTATAATGCTATAGGATCTAATTCAGTACTTTTCTCACATCAAGACTATAGACAAGGGAATCCAAACCAGAATTGGCAAAATATATGTCTCTCAAGATTTATATACTAAAATTTTAAATTTTTCGATAAAGCCATGTCCATTTTCAGACCATAACTCCCTGGTATTGGAAATTCACACACCGTTTAAATTGTTAATTATTACTTCAATGATTCCTTCATATATTACAAAAATCAAATAATTTAAACTTTGGTTAATTTCTGAACTTCAGATTTTTGTAGAGATTAATTACAAACCAGAAACAAATATACTTATAGTATGGGAGTCATTAAAAGCTTTTATATATGGTAAAACCATCAGCTGGTACATAAATAAAATTAAAGAATGGGAATCAGAATTACAGGTATTACAAAATCAACTTGTATTACTTAAATCCAATGAGAATGTATGTGAGTTGGAAAACAAAAAGAAAATGGAAGAAGCCAATAAAAATATAATGAAATATTATCCCATAAATCTAACTTAGCCATAAACAGATTAAAAATAAACTCTTATGTTTCTTCTCCAAAACATCTGCATAATCTATCTATGAAAGTTAAAATGCAACCAGACACTAATAATATTGGTAGCATATTACATGAAGGAAGAAGGAAGATTGTCTCAGACATAGGTGATATTTTAGATGCTTTTAAATATCATTATGCAGAACACCATAAAATTTAAATAAGTATAAATGAAATTTGCAACCTAGATAATATAACCCCCAACATTAGAAAATCTCTGAAGAGCTAAGGCTGGAGTTGCAAAAACCAATAACACAGAAATTTTAGACAGGATTAAAGAAAGTAAATCTAACAAGGCACCAAGGAGAGATGGTTTAATTATAGAAATGTATAAATTATTTCCCAATTCTATAACTTCTCTCCTAAATAAAACCTTTCTTAAAGTCCAAGCATTAGAAATAATCCCCCCTTTATGGAGATATTCTTTAATTACCCATATCTTAAAAGAAAATAAAGACCCTAAATATTGCAATTCTTATAGACCAATAAATATCTTTGCTTAATAATGATTATAAAATATTTGTCAGTTATAGTTAATAGAATGAAAGTCCCACTGTCCAGTATAATTAATAAAGATCAAACAGGTTTTATATATAATAGACAAACACAGGGCAATATCAAAATATTAACATTAATTATTTAAATAGGGAAAATCAAGAAGCATTGCTAGTTGGTTTAGGTATAGAAAAGGCCTTTGATTCTTTAAACTGGAATTATCTAGTTAAAGTTTTGAATATATTTGATTTTCCTCCCTTTTTATCATATTTATAAAGACAGTTTGAGAATAACTTAGCATTTGTTAAAATAGGCCCTTTTACCTCTGAAGCCATACAGATCACTAGAGGCACTAAACAGGGATGTCCCATGTTGCCTATCTTGTTTGCATTCGCTATAGAAATTCTTGCAATTCTAATAATTAGCAATTCAAAAATAAGAGGGATATATGTATATGATCAGTATAGTTCCAAAGTAATGATGTTTGCTGATGATGTGCTTCTCACTTTACCTAACTCTAAAGAAGTATTGGATGAAGTAAATTGGATTGAAGTATTGGATGAAGTAGATTTACTAATAGGAAACTTTCAAAAACTCTCAGGTCTCTACTTTAATAAATCAAAATCAAAGTTCCTGTTGTTAAATAAAAAACAGGAGGTACAAATATCTGTAAATCATATCACTGGTAAGCAAGTTCTAACCTTGGACTATTTGGGGATTGTATTGTGTAAAATATGGTAGAGATTCTAAATACCAATTATACAAACATTATGGACTCAATTAAAACATTGGTAAATAAATGGAACAATATGTTTACAGCATTTGAAGACAGACCGCAGTTGATAAAAATGGTCTTACTTCCTAAAATAATATATATAGCGTAGGCTCTTATATTATTACGAGAAAAAAGATTTCTTAAAGAAATTACATCAATATTTTTAAAGTTCTTATGGTATCCAAAGAAAAATAGAGTGGCATATTCTTATCATATTCGACATTGGGGGTTAAAATTTCCAGACATTGAAACATACATAAGGGCTTCTACACTTAAAATTGCGATAGATTGGGTACATCCTAAATATTCTAATTGGAAATGGTTACATTCCATAATAATAAGGAATGAAAATGCTTTATCAAAAAAAAGTATAGTTACAGAAAAAGATAATAGAATGTGGTACTATTTTAGTATAAATCTACAAAATAATATAGCAAACCCAACCAAAGTGAACCTAATAAACTATATTTGTCAATATGAATATAGATATACAACTTTGGTTTGCATTATTAACTCCATTCTGTATTACAAAAAATTTCCCTGATAAAGTACATAGAGACATTTTTACTTCATGAGGAGATAACTTAATATGCTGGTTTCATTGTATGAAAAACAAGTCTTGGAAACACAACATTTAAGCTCAGCCTATGGATTAACACCTAATGATTAGCTAATGTCGCAGAGTGTTTTAACATATTCTAAGGATCTATGTAGAATAGTAAACAATTCATCATTTAAAAGTACCCCTAAATTTATATCTTGGTTATTTGAAATTATCTATAACAACAGTAATACAAAAAATGAGTTATCATACTTGTATAATGTATTTAATTGCTTATAGGGCAGCTCCTAAAGTATCTTGTTGGCAATATTTAATTAAAGCTATACAGACTCCCATATCAATAGAAGATAAGACAAATATCTTACTGTCAGTTAAATTAACAACTCATTCACAATATTGGAGAATATTTCAATGGAAATATCTACATAGATCCTTCTTAACACCTGAGAAAATTTCAGAGATAAACACCTCAAGTAATAATGTGTGCTGGAGATGCCAAGAATCAGCAAACGCGGACAGGTCCCATGTTTTTTATGACTTTGTTAGTATTAGAACATATTGGAATGAGATTAATAATTTTTTATAAGCTCTTTATACAGATAAATGTATTTTCACAAAATCTCTAATTTTGCTAAATGTAATCATTAAACCTCACTTGAAGAAATTGGATTTGTATTAAATATGGACTATACTAGCAATAGCTAGAAAATGTATAACCAAAAGATGGAAAACCAACACAGTGCCCACCATGGAGGAATTTTTATGCCTACTGAAGAAGTCTGTTTTAATGGAGATCAAAACTAAAGAACTGAAAATCCATCCCAAGCTATTAGTCAATAACCCATGGAGAAAAGTTTTGACATTGATTGACACCTTGCAGTTGGAATCAGAGTCTCCCTGATAATTTAAATATAATGCATCAGCATCATTGTTTTAATATAGATTTGTTAGCTTAATCTCTTTGTCAGGCTAAATGTAAATATTGTATATAGTTGAATATTTATTAATTGTAAATGATCATTATTATGTTTTAAATCAAAATAAAAAAATTATTTGAGTAAAAAAAAATATGTAGTTGAGTCACCATTTGAAAGAATGGAAGGATCTCACTGATTGTCAGTGTTGGTGGAATTAGAAAAAACACCTCTAATGTTCTTTGCTTCTCCTAAGCCCGAATGAACATAACTGTTTCCAGGGAGAGCAGAACTATCTGTGGAGTGGTTGTACAAGTAAGTGAGAAGAGTGAGGAGAAGAAAGAAAGGATGTAGGTGGTGGAAGAGGTGGAAAAAAAGATAGGAGTAAAGGGGCAGGGTGGAGGGACATGGAAGAGGGAGACAACAAACAAAAAAATTACATAGCTTAAAAAGTGTGTGCAGTTGTGGAATCACCAGTCAAATCACCTAATTAAAAAACTAATAATTAAAGAAGTGCAGTTAAAGTGCAAGTGAAATTAAAACAGTCCATAATACAACCACATTCAGTAAAATTCAATAAAATAAAATTCCATTAAAAATCGAAAGATATCTATGGGCTGATGTATTCCAAGGCATTGAATGTTTTACCTAGGTACCTGCTAGATGCATTCACATTTGGTTATTAGTTTTCTTTCAAATACTTTCTTACCAAATTTTTGTTTTTTTATTAAATTATCATCACTTAAGACATAGGCAAATATACATTAATAAAAACAGCACTTTAACCACGGAAGACAAACAAAAATTAACAAAAACCTTGATGTAAATGGCTCAAACAGTCCATTTTAAAAATGCATTCAATTTTAAGGAGATGTTGTCTGATAAAGTTCATAGTAAAATAAATTTTGGGATGAAAGAGCTAATTTCATTCTCAGTTTCTGTTTATTTTAGTTCCACTGAAGTATTTGAGCCATTTGCATCAAGGTTTTTGTTAAACATACATTAATAGAAAGGAAAAACAATATTAACATGTTTACAGTTATACATGTAATACATCACGTGTTCTTTTTCATAACTGTCGACAACCCATTACATAAATTTCTCAAGTCCTGCCTTCCCTTAAACCTCTCTTCTCCACCTAAACGTTATTCTGTATTTGTTGTTCCCACAGTTTCATTTAGTTATGTAATTCCTACCCTTTTCTAAATGTCCACCTTATTTTATCTCAGTTGCAATATTCAATCCTTCAAATATAGTTGGCTTAGTATTTGATTTCCATTTTGCAGTAATCCCTTTTTTGGCAGCCACCAGAACTAAACTTAACAAGCCTTACTATGTTTAGGCAATTCAGATCCTGAGTCCTAGCTCAAAAGAATCATTTCCTTAATTATAACCAATTGCTCACCCAATATTTATGACATTTTGTAGGGAATTTTTAAAATATTCTAGGCAAGTCTGTGTAACGCGGACTTGTTTAATATAAAATAAAATAAATACAAAACAAAACTCAGAGCAGACTTAATGAAACTTGGTGAACAAACAAAAGATACCAAGCGCTTTCACCCCTGCACACTTGGGGTATCATCAGAGTATCAGTTGCTGAATGTCACACTTCATTTAAATAGTAAGACTAATATCAATTAACCAATCACAACACAATAATTGTAATAAAATGTAATACCTGTAATATAATATAATATAACATTATATAGTGTAAAAAAACGTAAAATAAATTGAATAGAATGAATAAAATGAATAACCCAAACGCCTTCATTATCAACCCTGAATATTTAACCTTAATTTAATTAAAATCCTAGTATAATAATTTATGTATATATAACAACCTTTACTAATATTGAAACGCGTTAAAAATACATTAAAATATATAAATTAGCACAAAAATGTATATACATCTTAATTATATACTTATCATATAAAATGAGATTTGTATTTTAAAATGCTTGTTATAGAGATTTGTTCATTAATGCCCGGTGAATTATTAGCGTTTAACCTTAACTGCCATAAACATTCTTTGACTTCTAATAGAGTCTTGTCATCACCCCCTTTACTTAAATTGTGAGGGATCCTGTCAATGACGAAAAAGATAAACCTCTTAAAGTCCTTACATCTAATACTATGATTGTACAATGAGTTGGTACATTTTTTGTTTTTTATGTCTCTATTGTGTTCCATAATACGGTCCCTTAACCTCCTAATAGTTTTCCCTATATAGTATGCCGGACATGAAGCCAAATATACTACCATCTTCATATTGCAGTTACAGAACCCAGGACACTTAATGGATCTACCATAATTTTGTACTGCCACATAGGAACCATCATTAATGAACTTACATGTCTTACAAAGTCCACATTTACTCATTTTTGAGTTGTTGTAAATTTGATTGTGACTACTTGTTTCAAAGTATTCTTTTAAATTCTTTCCTCTACTGTATGTCACATTCTGGTGTTCCCCAATTGTATTTAATACATCCGATTTATTTACAAAAACACTAATCCATGTCTCATTTAATATATTTATGATTGCATTTATTTCATCATTATATGGTAAAATGTAGGCATCCTTTTTGCCTTTGGTTAATTCATTTTTTCTGTTTAATTTATTATCATACCCCTGTTTTAAGATAGGCTCATAATAGACATGTCTCTTATGTAAAATCTCCTCCTTTAATTTAATTAGTAGTTTATGTGGGTAATTTCTATCCTGGAACATTTTAACAAGTTTGTCCATTTCATTCGAAAATTTTTCATCTTCACTTATAATGCGTGATAACCTCACCATTTGTCCTTTTACTAAATTCTTCTTTTGAAAATGTGGATGACTACTATTAAAATGTAAAAAAGAATTTGAATATGTTTTTTTCCTATAAATATTTAATTGTATACCTTCCTCGTTCTCATAAAATAAAATATCCAGATATTCACAGTTAGTATTGCAATTTTTATGTGTAAATCTCAAAAAAGTGTACGTAGTATTCAAAAATGATATAAATTCTAACAATTCGTCTTTGTTTCCTCTCCAAAAAAAATAATATATCATCAAGAAACCTTCAATAAAGCAAAATTTTTGAAAAAAATCTGGAAGTAAAAATGCTTTCTGTCTCCCAATTAGCCAACACTAAATTGGCATATATGGGTGCACATCTTGCACCCATAGCCACACCTGCCCTTTGTCTGTAGTATTCCTCTTCCATAAAAATAAAATTGTTTGTTAAAACTAATTCCATCATATCAATAAGTAATTTATGTTTGACAATGTGTATATTGCTGTATTTGGATAAACTTGCCTCAAACATAATTAAACCTAATTTGTGTGGTATAACTGAAAATAAATTAACTACATCTATGGTAACCATCATAGTGTCCTTATTTATAAGAGTTGCATGTTCCTTGATTGCTTCCAGACAGTGCCAGGAGTCCCCAAGAATATGTGGTAACTTGGTTAAAGTGTCTCTGCAATTTATATCAATATAGCGGGCCACAGCCTCTAATTTAGACCCTTTTGCTGAAACAATTGGTCGAAACAGTGGATTATTAGTGTTTTTATGAATTTTGGGTATACCAAAAATAGATGGAGTAACTGGAAAATCAACCAAAACATATTCATACTCATTCCTGTTGATCAATCCTTCCATCAAATATTCATATAATAACCAATCCACCTTTGTGTAGGCCCTACACATCTCGTATCTAGACACTTTTTCATAGGTGTTACTATCACTCAGCATATCAGTCATTTTGTTTAAATAATCTATTTTTGCCATTACCACAACCCCTCCTCCTTTGTCTGGTTTCATGACTCTATATTTGTCGTCCTTTGTCAGTTCTCTCAAACAAAATCTCTCAGCTGCAGTCAAATTATCGTTAACCATCTTTGAATTGGACAAAATCCTACGTATTTGTACCTCACACAACATTTCAAATACATGAATGACTGGATTTTGGGGAGGTATGAAGGTACTACTTCTTTTTAAAACAAGATGTGTTGTTTCAGGATCAATACTGGTCTTATTGTCCATGGCAAAAAACAATTTCAAATTCAGCAATCTTGTAAACATTTTTAGATTAATCAGTGTCCTACCTATGTCCAATTTAAAACTAGGCACAAAAGAAAAACCTTTTTTGAAAAGTGAGATATAATCACCCCCAAATTCTATATCAGTGTAATTATATAAAGAAAAAACACCATCAACAATGGTTGAGCAACTGTCCTTTGTTGTTGAAATGTTGTGTGAGGTACAAATACGTAGGATTTTGTCCAATTCAAAGATGGTTAACGATAATTTGACTGCAGCTGATAGATTTTGTTTGAGAGAACTGACAAAGGACGACAAATGTAGAGTCATGAAACCAGACAAAGGAGGAGGGGTTGTGGTAATGGCAAAAATAGATTATTTAAACAAAATGACTGATATGCTGAGTGATAGTAACACCTATGAAAAAGTGTCTAGATACGAGATGTGTAGGGCCTACACAAAGGTGGATTGGTTATTATATGAATATTTGATGGAAGGATTGATCAACAGGAATGAGTATGAATATCTTTTGGTTGATTTTCCAGTTACTCCATCTATTTTTGGTATACCCAAAATTCATAAAAACACTAGTAGTCCACCGTTTCGACCAATTGTTTCAGCAAAAGGGTCTAAATTAGAGGCTGTGGCCCGCTATATTGATGTAAATTGCAGAGACACTTTAACCAAGTTACCACATATTCTTAGGGACTCATGGCACTGTCTGGAAGTAGTCAATGAACATGCAACTCTTATAAATAAGGACACTATGATGGTTACCATAGATGTAGTTAATTTATTTTCAGTTATACCACACAAATTAGGTTTAATTATGTTTGGGCAAGTTTATCCAAATACAGCAATATACACATTGTCAAACGTAAATTACTTATTGATATGATGGAATTAGTTTTAACAAACAATTTTATTATTATGGAAGGGGAATACTACAGACAAAGGGCAGGTGTGGTTATGGGTACAAGATGTGCACCCATATACACCAATTTAGTGTTGGCTAATTGGGAGACAGAATGCATTTTTACTTCCAGATTTTTTTCAAAAATTTTGCTTTATTGTAGGTTTCTTGACGATATATTAATTTTTTGGAGAGGAAAAAAATACAAATTTTTAGAATTTATATCATTTTTGAATACTACGTCCACTTTTTTGAGATTTACACATAAAATTTGCAATACTGACTGTGAATATCTGGATATTTTATTTTATAAGCACGAGGAAGGTATACAATCAAATATTTATAGGAAAAAAACATATTCAAATTATTTTTTACATTTTAATAGTAGTCATCCACATTTTCAAAAGAAGAATTTAGTAAAAGGACAAATGGTGAGGTTATCACGCATTATAAGTGAAGATGAAAAATTTTCGATTGAAATGGACAAACTTGTTAAAATGTTCCAGGATAGAAATTACCCACATAAACTACTAATTAAATTAAAGGAGGAGATTTTACATAAGAGACATGTCTATTATGAGCCTATCTTAAAACAGGGGTATGATAATAAATTAAACAGAAAAAATGAATTAACCAAAGGCAAAAAGGATGCCCACATTTTACCATATAATGATGAAACAAATGCAATCATAATTGTATTAAATGAGACATGGATTAGTGTTTTTGTAAATAAATCAGATGTATTAAATACAATTGGGGAACACCCGAATGTGACATACAGTAGGGGAAAGAATTTAAAAGAATACTTTGAAACAAGTAGTCACAATCAAATTTACAAGAACTCAAAAATGAGTAAATGTGGACTTTGTAAGACATGTAAGTTCATTAATGATGGTCCCTATGTGGCAGTACAAAATTATGGTAGATCCATTAAGTGTCCTGGGTTCTGTAACTGCAATACGAAGATGGTAGTATATTTGGCTTCATGTCTATCATGTCCGGCATACTATATAGGTAAAACTATTAGGAGGTTAAGGGACCATATTATGGAGCACAATAGAGACATAAAAAACAAAAAATGTACCAACTCATTGTACAATCATAGTATTAGATGTAAGAACTTTAAGAGGTTTATCTTTTTCGTCATTGACAGGATCCCTCACAATTTAAGTAAAGGGGATGATGACAAGACTCTATTAGAAGTCAAAGAATGTTTATGGCAGTTAAGGTTAAATGCTAATAATTCACCGGGCATTAATGAACAAATCTCTATAACAAGCATTTTAAAATACAAATCTCATTTTATATGATAAGTATATAATTAGGATGTATACACATTTTTGTGCTAATTTATATATTTTAATGTATTTTTACCGCATTTCAATATTAGTAAAGGTTGCTATATATACATAAATTGTTATAGTAGGATTTTAATTAAATTAAGGTTGAATATTCAGGGTTGATAATGAAGGCGTTTGGGTTATTCATTTTATTCATTCTATTCAATTTATTTTACGTTTTTTTTACACTATATAATGTTATATTATATTATATTACAGGGATTACATTTTATTTCAACTATTGTATTGTGATTGGTTAATTGATATTAGTCTTACTATTTAAATGAAGTGTGACATTCAGCAACTGATATTCTGATGATACTCCAAGTGTGCAGGGGTGAAAGCGCTTAGTATCTTTTGTTTGTTCAACAAGTTTCATTAAGTCTGCCCTGAGTTTTGTTTTGTATTTATTTTATTTTATATTAAACAAGTCCGCGTTACACAGACTTGCCTAGTTTGTTTTACTAGTCTACGTTTTTCATTTCATTTACAATTTTTAAAATATGCCTACTCATTCGACACTGAACAATATATGTTCCAGTTACACCTTTCTCCTTTATCACAAGTCCAGCATTTGCCATCTGCCTGAGGAAAAATTCTTTGAAGTCTGCTTAGGTTATAAAAATATTTTTGCAAACACTTGTCAAGTACAAATCTTAAACTTTTTGGACTTTCTGGCCTTTGTTGCATACTTTGAAGCCATACATATGTAAATTGTTTATCCAATTTCTCATCCCAGTCTTTTTTAACCTCCTCTGATTGATTCTTATAGTTGTAATGGAGTATCTTTCATGCCCTACTAATTATCCCTTTTTTAACAACAGTGTCTACTCTAGATTTAACTAAAAACTCTACCACAGCAGGACTTCAGCTTTGGATTCCCCTATCCCTTTCTGTTTGCCTGTACTCTGATATCAGTCCCTGGTAGTGAAGGCAGTCTTTAGCATGCAGTCCCAATATCATCTTGGCCTCATCCCAGTTTACTACCTGTCCCTCTGTAGTTATTTGTTGCCAAATAACTTGGTTCCTTTGACAGTATTCTTCTGTAAATTCCTGCCCCCTCTTCCCTTTTCTCTCAACCCTTATTTGCAGTCATCCCTATTAGGAAAATATCCTTTCTGCATTCTTGTGTTGACGTAGTTCGTAGAATACTTTCTGCTACTTTATGAATCTAATATTCATTATGGGTATTATTCTCCATAAGGATCTGCATCCAAAGTCCCAGTCTCTTCTTATTTCTTAAACTTTCCACCTGTTTCATCATCATCCCTTTCCACTTCTAATTATAACCTTCTGCTTGTGTAATGTAAATGAGCCTTAATTGTGAAACTCTAAAATACTGACTGGTTCATGTCAGGTAATCCTGTTTCTAGTTGAAGGATCAGCTTATACCACTTAAGTCATGCCAGATTGCCCTCCCAGATAAATTAATTCAACTCTTTATCATCGTCCACAACATCCAATTTCTCAGTTTTTGTATTATTTTTGTTTAGTATCGTTCCACATATCCTTAGCTGTTATAACAAAAGCCTTTTTAATCAGTACTGCTAAATTCTTCACCTGACTGTGTCCCCATAAATATGGGTATTGCTGAACCAATTTATGTGTGGGTACGTAATTTATGGCTATAGCCTCTGTTTTATCTTAGTTAATTTTATATCCAGAAAAGACTTGAAACTGTCTCAAAATTTTCCACAACACTGAAATGGCCTTTTCTGGATGTATCAGGTACAATATATAATCTGCAAGTAAAGCCAACTATTATTGATTACCATACCAATTATATCCTTGAAATTCTGAGTCTGTTTGCCAGAAGCTCTAAATATAAAGCAAATAAAAAAGGGGAAAAAGGACACCCCTGCCTGGTTCCTCTCTTTAGACACAACCTATCATAGAGGAACTCTCCCACTTTATTTTTTACCTCCAATCCTTCATATATCCTCCTAAATTAACTGTATTATTGTTTCTGGGAATGCAAATGCTTCCATTGCCCTACTCATAAAACTCCAGCTTACTCTGTCAAATTTTTTTGTCTGCATCAAGGCCCACCAACAACAGCAGCAGCAGTATTTTCGTACATATTCTTCCCTCTGGATCATCATTGTTCTATTAATGTTGCCAAATGTTTGCCTTCCCTCCACAAAACTGCAGTGATCCATATCTGTCAATTCTGGCAGCACTGATGCCATTCTTTTAACTAGTATGAACATAAACATTTTATAATCATGGTTTAAATTTGAAATGGGTCTATATGAAGCTGGGTCTTCCGGGTCTTTGCCTTCTTTTGGTATTACAACTACCACAGTTTTATTTTAAGATGTTAAACAAAGCCTTCTATATCTTTATAACTTTCTTCTCTCCTAATTTGTAAACCTTCACAGGAATACTGTCTGTTCCTGGAGAATTTCCTGCAGATTGACTACATGTCACTGTTTTATGTTATCACCCCTATCCTATCTGGTAATTGTTAAGCATCATCTACCTCTAATCTTGACGTAATTAAGTCTTTCATAATTATTTCCATTTGTGCTCTTTTTTGATTTTCACATTTCCCTGCTTTATACATATGTTCATAACATTTCTGAAATATCTCTAATACCACTGCAGGATCTCTCTTTATTGTTCTTGTTATAGGCTCCCTAAGTTTGTCAACAAATGTTTCAACTTTCTTTTCCCTAAGTTGCTGCACTAAACATTGTGGTGCTTTGGAGTTATCAAAAAAGGTTGCTTAACAGCAGTCTTTCTAAACGTGTGCACATTATGTAGGTACTCCCTTATTTTTTCTTTAGCACTCTACATTTGCACCTATTCTTGTTCTTTGATTACTTTTATTCTGCAGTCACCTCCTCTAAATAATTAATATTCCTTATCCATGTCTCATTCTCTTTTATTTCTAACTTATTTTTAAACTCCATTTTCATTTTACCCTATTCACTAGCTATAACTTGTGAAGAAATTTCTGTCTTCCCTAATAACTCTTGAATAATTTCTATTACCCATTCTTTAAATTCCTCTCTTTTTAAGTGGCAGGTGGGAAATGCCAGTGTCTCAGTTTTTTTTAATTCATTACCCTTGCATTTTTATCTTAGTTTATGTTGGTGCATGATCTGAAATAGTTACTGGATATGTCTCAAAGCTTTCAAGTAATTGAATATGTATGTCTCAAAGCCTTCAATTAAATGCACATGTTCCTGTGGAATATAGGCTAGCCCACTTATTATACCGTGGTGAATAATATCTAAATTCTCTTTGAGTTCTTACTACTCAGTCTATGTCTTCCATACCAAATATTTATTTTTATATGTTTCTTCAGAAATCTACCCTTTTTTGTTATATTTTCCCTTCTAGGGTCCACACTTGCACCCACAGGCATTACCGAACCTAAAGTTAAGGTTACTAATGCTAAAGTGCATGTTATAGCCTGTGTTCCCACATACACTGATTAGTGTCTGTTCTTTTCTTATCCCGTTTTCCCTCCAGATGTGAAACACAGTTTATATGTTTTCAGGAAACTTTAACTTTTAGCCGTGAAAAAAAGTGCACTGGCTGTTAGTAAATAAGTCTAATTTATACAGTGTTTTATTAACTGCATTAAAGTATTAAGGCTGATGTGGAAGCTGCTGCTGTTCAATTCCACTAATCTTGAACTTTATTTTTCACTGAAATGCTTTCCCTTATACCAATATATTTTGCATTTCCCTCAGAAAAGAATACTCAGAACTCAAAAGATTAATTTCTTCCACCTGCAGACAGCTCAACTTCATGTAAACATAGTCAGCAGTGAGAGACAAAAAACAGCTAACAACTCTGCAGATGCATGAAGGAAGCTTTGACATTTTCTCTCAGCACAGAATAGACTTTACAACTGCTTTCAGCTGCAGACTTCTTGACTCTTACTGAATACTTGCTAATGGAGAAAAACAAGTTAATTTCATTGTGTATGTAAGAAACTTAGCACTTCTTACTGCTTTCATCATTTTGTCTTATTTTTCAAGCCTACTTGCTTACAAAAACACTAGTTTATAGATTAAGCCAAAGGCATTAAACCAGACATTCACCTTCGCAAAAATAAAACATCTCAACTCCACATTAATGTATAAACCCACTTTTACACCCAACCCCAGTAGCCCAAGATCACTGCATATTAACTTAAGCCTTGCTTTGAGTAGGCTTTCTTCTCTTATTACATTGTAAACTATTTCTTACAACTAAAAAAGGTACATTTTTACTGTAATATCTTTATCACATACAACAGTCATTGAAAAGACCCCCTCACACATTTTAAATACCCCTGCCTGCATACTGCATAAAACTGCTGTACAATTTAACATGCAGTTTATAGCAAAAAATGTTTTATACAAATTCTTTAGAATTTAAAGAACAAAAAAATGTTTCACTTAGTTATGTTTTCTTTGTAGTATCATCCTAAATATTAATGACATAAAGTGGGGTGTAGATTTTGAAGTCCACCAACAAGTTTAACAGTCATCAAAAGTCCAGTCTTTCTCAGACACTTTTTCTTGCAAAGTAATACTTCAATACTGTAATACTGTTACTGGTCTTCTGTTAGTTTCCTTGTTTCCATCTCCCAATACCAGACTCTAGTTCAAAATCAAGGTACTCCTGATTATTCTACTTGAGTCCTGTGCTTTTTGCTGACTCTTTCAAATTTTTTTGGAACATTGGAAAATGTTTCACTGGCAAAGTCTCTCTTATGAGCTTTATTGTCAGAAGAATGAAAAGCAGAATCCACTTATGTTTGATGACTCACTTTTTCTGGATAGACTTTTGCATTTCCTCCTTCACCTGTTGTGCATCAAAAATGCTTTTGAAACTTGAGAAAAAAATATTCTGAAGAGAGCTGGATACATCAGCTTATTTTCATACCTGCCTCTTGACATACCCTGATTGCTAGGATACATTTGTTTCTCTTCTGCATGGTGTACAGTGAATAATCATTTTACATGACACTCTGCTGTCTTCAATTTTTAATACTCTTCCCTTCTTCCACAGTTTTGTCAGGATTAATTCTTACTGCTGATATGATTGCATCTTTGCTAATACAGGTCTCTGCTGCTTTCTCATATCAATGTTTGGAACATACACAAGATGTGCCCTTTCCATTAGCAAATTCTGCTGTGGGATACCAGTCCAGTTGCCTATCTGTGCTTTCATAAAAGTAATACAGTCAGTTCCTTCCAATTTCTCTGGTACACCAGAAAATGTATTTCTCTGCATGTTCTGTCTTCTAACTCTAACATTTTTTAAACAGCTCTTTTTGAGAAGTCTCATACTCGGCCAGTCTTTTCTGTTTCATTTATTTTAATCACCTCTGAGTGCATTTGATTTTTCCTCTGTTGTTGTTGTCTTTCTGCTTTTCCCGGTTAGGGGTCGCCACAGGGGAACTCCGGTCCGCTAATGATTAGCAGTAGATTTTCACAGTGCCGAGTTGCCAGCTCGATGCCCAACCTTCTACGAAGGCACACCCGGTCACGCATGTCTTTCGGAACGCCACTCGACCTGCGGGAAGGACATGCAGACTCCACACAGAAGGCACTCCCCGCACACTAGCTGAGAATCAAACGGGAGAACCTCTTAATGTGAGGCAACAACGCTATCGCTGCACCACCATGGAATACATTTGATTTTTCCTCTAAATTACTAAAAGACATCTCTTGTACTTAACTGAAGCTTGAACTGCTTTTTGATGAACAGTTTGGGGATTCTTTTCAGTCAGTGTTTTCTTTTCACGTTTTCTAGTTGATTTTCTTTCAGGTTCTCTAAAGTTATTCCTTGCTGGCATTCACACTGTGTACTTAATAGGCAGTAACTAACTTGTTCCAGCTGGCAGAATTACTAGCTTTTATTTTTCAGTTTCTTTTTTTTCACTGGAAGATCTGAAATTAAGCTGTTGATTAGTGCACAGCCATCTTGGAAGTGTCGGATGTAGAGGTTATTAATCATCATTTGGTTTAATCATATAGCACAGTATAAAAGGGCATTGTAACTTCTGTGCAACTTGCAAAGGGTCTGTATTCTATTTGGTCAAGTTCAAATATTTGAGGTTGAAGTTTCCAATAATTGTTTTCCATAGGATTCAGAGCTGGAGCAGTTTCTAAGTGCATACTTGTAGCGATTCATTTGTTGTCATAGATTTCCATAGTCTTTTTCTAAGTGTAATCGTAGAGTTGGGAGTGTGTTGGCTTACTGTCTTTATGGGGGGTGGGGGGTGCAAGCAGGTTTACCTCACTGCAGAAAATGCATTCATTTATTTTTTCATCCCATGGAATTTCTGACCTATTATACTGGGCAAGTTAGTTTTTAGCTGAGTTGTATCTCAGTGACTCATAGTAAAAGCAGACAGTGACCAGTGCCATTAAGTTGCTAAGGTGTATAACTTGTAAGATAAAGCTGAGATCATCTTTCCTTTTTACTGGGCAGTGGTGAATCCACATCTAGAGTACTTTGCTCTCTTCTGGTGAGCATTCATAGAAAGGGAAAAAAAGAACAGAAGGTAAATTGGACACACTGTTTGTCCTTAAGGTGGAAAGATGGATGAGTGAGGGTTAAATGAAGAGGAACGACAGAGAATGGAAAAGAAGTGTAATACCTAGAAGGTATACAAAAATTTGCTAAAAGTTACCATTTCACAGGGATGGTGTTGCAGCTAATTCACAGTAGTGGGTTTCAGAAATGCCTAAGGTGCCTAAAGGATGGTGGGGAGTTAGGAAGTCAGACAGCTGCTTAGTGGCAGCAACAACACTTAGGTGGATTCAATAGACCATAGGACTTCTGACAGTGCCTTTGTAAAATGCAGTGGAAGACAGACAGACTGGTATCAAATGAAAGAAGGGAAAAAAGTGATGGATCAGGCTTTACCTGGTAGAATCTTGACACGTGTAATTGTTTTGTTTCTGTAGTGATTTCAAGATTAGGTATTACATATCTTTCAACCAGCTATGTCATATCACTATCTGTACTAAGCCATAGCTTTTCATCCATCCTTACCCATGAAGGTAAGCAGGGTGCAGTATTTCAAACCCATGTCTTTACTCCTTTCTGCCATAAAAATCCTATCATGGAGGAGTGTATAGTTCTTGTACTCTGCTAAAAATGAGATGTAGCATAATTTTATTGTGTCTTTTCATCTCAGGAGATACTAAAATGGAGGGTGTTTGTCAGTGATTATTCCCCTGTCATGCACACAGCTAAGCATATCTTTCTTGCCATGCCGTTCAGATTACCAGCTGGCAGATAGCAGCAGTATTTTAGTAGAGCATGGCACTTGTTCCTTCTTGAATACATGTAATTTTTGTTACCTATTTTTGATTACCCTAGTAATGTTCTGAACTGAGTAATTCTGTTACTCTGATCAGCAACAGTTTGGCTGCTGTAATAAAAAGGTGTAAACCTTTCTTTATGACTTCATCTTTATTACAGGTCAGGCAGATTTTGTGACAGTATTCCAAATCAGCTCCTTAAACTGATGGTAGTTGCCAAGGTTCTGTGGACTGAGAAATGAAAATAATTATGAATTATGATAGGCAATTAGTTGCAATTTATATTTCCTGTATTTTCTGCTATGTTATCATACACCACTTGATTAAACTTTATTCATTTGCCTTAAAGTAAACCTGATAGGTCTGGTTAAAACTGGGTAATCCATCACATCTCAGCAATAACACTGAAAGTCTTCCTTGAAAGCATATGGTGCCTTGGCAAACTTTGAACATTTCGTTTGCTTTTCTTCCTGTCACAGATGAACATATGTGTTGTTTTTTCATGTGTTTACTGTCAGACTCAGAATGGACACTTTCTTCTTTTCAGGGGCCCAAAAGTAGTTAAAAAAGTTAGTAGCAAGTATAAAAAAAAAAGGTACTTTAAAGCAGAAGTCATATCATGAAGTTCGTCTGTTAAATAGAAGTTTGATGGTTAGTGCTTCATTGATTTTTTTTTTCAAATGTACAAAGCTGACAGTGTTCTGCAGACTGTGGTGACTAACGGGTGAAACAAATTTATATATTATCACTGTCAGACAGCTATGTCATATGTTTTGCATGAATTTCAGAAAATTAAACTGTAAAAGTCTGACAGTAGGTGATGCTGGAGCTCTGTTTTTATTGCCTGTGTCCTGCTGTCATACAGACTGATCCCCAAGGACTTTATTGGCTAGTATGAAGGAGGCGGTTTTGGCACTTGATGAGAAACTTCAGCCTTGTCAGTGTACTGGAAAAAGATTTTCATGACTGACATTTGTTGGGCTTATGAATGAAGGATTGCTTGTAAAG